>NC_065957.1:9931818-10239091 GCF_021464435.1 Cataglyphis hispanica | reverse complement strand
AACAAACAGTTTTTCTTTCCCTTCTTCGTGTATTGTAAATACGGTGTGAGAGATAGCGTTTCAATTTCATGGAAAACGCTTATATAATTTACGCTTATACGTTACGCTCTGTAAATTTTTGCACGGTATATAAATTTTGTAAAATGAATAAAAAAATTCGCGTTAGGTTGCGTTTAATGTATGTGCAAATATAATACGGATACATATATTACACGATAAATATATGTACATCTGTATAAAATGTGATACTATTTAAATTAATTAAAATGAGAATGCAAAGTATGCAAACTAATTTATTTTTGAAAAAATATTTTTTGTACATAGAGAGCTTTTAACATGATATTTTAAAATTTATATCATAATAAATATGTATATAAACATAATAATTCCAGCAAAATATAAAATATATAAATTCTTTTATCATAATTATATATTTGTAATATATATATATATATATATATATATATATATATATATATATATATAATATAGTATAACTATTTATATTATAATTATATATATACATATACAGTTTCACTATGTATTTAATTTTTAACTACGTCTAAATGCAATGCAGAGACCGTAGCACATTCGTTTTCGTCAATATATTTGCAACTGTGAAAAACGTGCGCGCTGACATGCATGCATGTGCGTCGCCGATTTCGATGGAACCAGTGAATCGAAATTTCAACGAAAAACTGTATATTTGGAACACGTGTTATACGAAAATTTACAACCTGCTATCTTCCACGCCGCACGAAACTGTCGATTCAAAAAGTTCCCATAAATGCACAAAAATGTCAAAAAGATACAAAGAATTAACACCGATGTTTAAATGTAGCTAAATACAATTATCAACATCTCTCTCCGCAAAATCACTTTTTTTTAAGACACAGAATCTTTTAAAATACAAAATATCTATAGAAATGTTTGATCATTTATATCCATTTTCCGATGCATTTTATGCTCAATGAGAAAGAGAAATATACAAAATCGTTTCGAGCAAAAATGTATAGAAAATCGATCTAATAATATCTGAATTTGCCAATAATGTCGACCCAGAAAAAAGCTATCTATTTGTGGATACAAAAAAGTTTCTTCATTTGTCGCAAAATTTCACACTCCTTGATGGAGGTCTGAGCCAAAGAAAAGAGGGTGAAGTTTCGTAAGTTCTGCCGGTAACACGTGTCCGGCAACTCGAACTTCTCGTCCTGTAGAAATGTGGCGAGAAATTGTCAAAGTCATTAAACGGGAGTCGCGTCGATTCATATCCTAGCCCTCTACCGAAATTTCGATTTTTTTCCTGTGCCGAATAATATCTCGCTGTGCCGTCTCTTCCATCACCATTCCCATCGCCATTCAGTACGAAAAAAAGCGAAGCAGGAAAGCATACGCGCCTTGATGGAGTATGTCATCTGGGTATGAGCATATTTCCGTAGGTTTTTGTACGATAGAAGAAACCTCGTAAGGTGATGCAAAAATTTTTCTCGTATTGTGTATAAAACACTATATATCATTTTTATAAAGTCATAATACTTAATTAATTTTTATAATTAATTTGTCATATTCAAATCACATACCCATATTTGATGGATGTTTGAAAAAATAATATATACTATATATATATAAGCAAATTCTAAGCAAATTGAAATCTAAAATGGTTTAAAGAGCGAATGATAAGTGACTAAATCTAATTTTAATTGGCAACAACCAATAAAATATAGTTGAAAAACGGCTTAGTAATCACTATTATCTTAAAACAAATGATGTTCTATTCTGATACAGACGAAAAATTGCAGCTCTAACGCTCATCAAAGATAAAAGTAAAGTGAGACATTTGGAACGTCATTGGGATCTCCGAAAGAAAACTGCTAGCAGATGAAAGAACAATTAAGTACTACGCAAGTGAAGGAGACCAAAAGGAAGAATGATAGGGATGAGGGACCGAAAGAAATTAAATCTGCCCGTCTTCTGCTGTCTTCATCCGCCCTCATTACAGCGGCAAAGCGTAAAGATCTCACCGAGAGGAAAGACATTGTTCTATGGAACGAGCAAACAGGAAATTTGCGGTGCTTCCGATGCTATGTACATAGTTCTACTCTTGATGTAGACATGATGTACTTATATGCTTGTGTAAGAAAAGCGTTTCTGATATATGTAATCTCTCTCATTAATATAAAGATAAAGATTAAGATTACTTTACTGACCGAACCGAGAGAAATAAGTAATACAAAGAATTTTCTCTGTAACAATGCAAATTGAACAATTATTATAAATAAAGCACGTTACAACAGTAGATTATGTCTACTAAACAAAGCTCTACTCAAAATTGTAAAGCATTCGTATTATAACTGAAATGAAACGTATCAAACCATTCAAGATGCTATCATTATCAATGTTAAACGTCGCGTCATTGACAGAGGTAGTAATCTGATTTCAGCCAAGTACTACGGAAAGTGGCTTGACAATTTGGGACACTGTACTCGTGATTAGGTTTATTTGCGGGCTGCCACCAGAGTTACGTCCAACATCCTGAAAATCAATGGCTCCTATACTGACGACAAGGAGTACATAGAGGACAAGATAGAAACATAGGAACTAGATTATCAAACAGACAAGATTGAAACCGGTCAAACAATAGCTTTAGATACATGAATAACCAGTATAATCAACATGATTGCAAATGATTCGCATATCCGATAACGCATTAATTTGGAGAAAACTGATACTCTGGCACGATTGCGGTATGCATACGGACTCAGCGTGCAATTAAAATCGGCAACTTTTGTTTCCTGTAACGCGATAAAACGTTGTTGCAAATGCATTCAAAATAACGACTACAACACTTATGCAATGCGACGACGGAAATACGCCAATTCAGAGAATTTTATTGTCGCTGGATTTAGGATTCAATGCGTTGTATGCTTTTTCCACATGGCTCTCGGGATTATGCAGTATCGATGCTTATCAATTGCAATCACGTTCAAAGTTTGTTTCATATCTTGCACGTCGGTAAAAAACAGTAACTGTGTGAGTTTTATATCGAAACTGAGATTTTAAATGCGCGTAATCCGTTTTAAATTACATTTTTAGTAATTTCGAACCACGTGATATAATAGAGAATGAGAAACAGGTAACAAATTCATTGAAATACATTATAATTTTAATTTTATATAAAATTTGTAAAACATTTACACATATTGCAAAAATTTTATTTTTATAGATATTATTTGCTAATTGTCCTCTCATTTTTATTTCACTTCGGCAAAATATATATGAAAAGGAATATATATCTAAAGAAAACAAATTACTTTCTGATGAAAATTAATTCTGTCTCTAATATTCAAAAATAATTTTTCCTGCAAAGTCTCTTTAACATTAAAACAAATGGAATACTTTATATTCGCACGTATGTCTAAGTACTTCAAGAGTTTCGTTTTACCGTATTACTAAACGACTTCTATCATATGAGAAAAGAAGTGGTTGGTGCGAGAAATGATAGTAGTACCGTATGGAGAACATCAAGGAAAAACCCTTGAGGCACGAAGATAACTGGTGAATTTTAGTACTCTACTTGCCGTCAAGAATTTCTTTTTCTTTTCCCTTTGCTTGTTCCCTCTTTCTTTATCCACTTGCAGTTTGCTGATGGGAGAGAGAGAGAGAGAGAGAGAGAGAGAGAGAGAGAGAGAAAGGTACTAGAATTTTTAAGTCTTCTGCCTCACAAAGCTGACATGATGTCCGTCGAAGGAAGGCTCTTTAGCTCGTAACATTCGTGCCATAACCGTCCTCAGAAATAGCCCTCATTTGGTCAGATAGGACTCCTTCGTACGTCCATCCCAAGTGTCTTCGAGCATGAAGCGGAAATGTCTTTTGAGATCAGTAGACCGGATACCTGACATGGATCACTCAAACTCGCTGGCCATCTAAATTGTTATAGAATCGAGAATCGATGGAAGATATATAATTGCGAATAGAACGCAAATATTGCATGCAAATATTGCTGCTATATTTCTCCTTTTTCCGCTAATTAAAATAAATAGCGATTTAAAAATATTACACGAAAAAAAAATTTTATTTCTCGTTTTTTATTTCGTTTAAATTCTAATCTCCACCTAAACACGATGGATTAATCAGATTATCGTTCAATTAAATGATCCAATTAAGGCCAGCATGCACGTGCGATCTCATAAAATAGTAAAATCGGCTGTTCGTCATTTACAGGCAATCTGGCGTCGCTCGACATCCCGTTAACGCCATCATTTTATCGATCGTTGAGAATATAATTGGCTCGTTCGGGTTGCACGGATTGTAAGCGTTTGTAACGTCAGATCGGAAAATCGCGTGACGAGCAGTCGTGTGCCAACAAGTTGCGTTCGAGAAAAACAGTGCATCACCATAAAGAATAACGACTAATGGAAAAAACGTCGCTGCCGGATCGTCAGGCACGATCGCGTGCCGCTCGCATTGTTATTCTCGCTCCTTACAATCTCACGCGATTATTCCTCTGTTATCATAAAGTCGACTCTTGTGTCAATATCCAAGATCCCTAGATTGTCGCGCGTTATCGTGTGTTCTTTCCCAATGTATATTTGACTTTACATATTTTCCCTTAGAATTGCTTCAGATATCACACAGACTACACGAATAATATTTCTTTTTACGTTCTTTTTATGTTTACAATTTATGATAATAATGTACAACAACTGTAATAGAGAAAGAGTTTTTACTCGTGCTATCCTCAGATTTATCTCCATGTTGATTCACAGTATAACAGAAAGAAACGCAAAAAACTGTCCTTCCGTAATACTATTCTTTTCCGATTCGTCCGTAGCGTACATCAATCTATCTGAAATTGCAAATCGAAGTGCAAAGTCCGTTCAGCACGAAATGCACAGTTTTGCGAATAATAAATTAACCAAAGCCCGGATTATCGGTAGAACAGGATTACAGCCGCCGAGCGGGATTATTCAACTTTTATCTCGAGTAGAGGAAACAGCGAGACAGACAGTAGCAGAACAGCGAGGAAAAGAAGTTTGCTCTTGAGTAAGGAAGAAGAGAGCAGAGAAACCGGCAAGCAGAGGAAACGAGAGAGAAGAAGATGAGCGCGTAGCAGCAATCCCCCTCCTTTGGCAATTCGCCGATCAGATAAATTCAATCACCTCACTCATCTACCTACGTGTAGTACGTGGGCGTCTACTAATGATCCTTAAATCCAACCGGTCCCTATTTCGAAACCTTTTATATCCTGATTGCACCTCCCAGACGTAAAATGCGCTTTCCTTCAGGAAAGAAATCTCGTCAGAAACAGGGCAATTACTTGCCTTGTCTTAAATATACCTAAAGTTAAACAGTCGCGATTAAAAATTTGAAAATATCAAATACATTTCGTATTTTTTCATCTTTTTTTTATATTGTTTATAAATTTATAACGTCACATCACCATCAATAATATAATTGATCATAAAATTTTATTTTTAATAAAATTCTATTCTATTATATCAATAATTCAATTAAAATATGCACTATCTCTCTCTCTCTCTCTCTCTTTTTCTATCACTCTTTTATGTAATACATATTTTTTTCATTTATATTAACATCACGCAAAATCTCGAAAAGAATAGTTTATATCGAATAAACATTTAATTCTACTTTCAACTATCGTTGATTTGTTATTCTATTAATCATGTAAAGAATAAAGGATAGAAAAATTGATTACGTTTTCACAAAGACAAAGTGCGCTGACAAAAAAGTATTGGTGATATCAGCATTATTTGATTTGAAATAACCGCATAAGTAAATACCCATGCTCAGCACACACGAAATTTCATTTAAATTTCATTGTCATCCTATCCCGCAGTATAACTGAAATTTTGGGATAGCAAAAATCACATTGGCGAATATATAAACGAACAAAAGTAAACGAACATTTATGCACCGTTTGAACATTCATACTTTGTTTAATCCATGTAAAAATCCTAATTAAGCAGATCGTTTAACTTAAGTAAACATTTACCGTAGCAAAAGCGCGATTCAGCAAATCATATTTTCTGTTGAAACTTGTACGCTTCATGTTCGATCTTCCTTATTTTATCTCTTGTAAACCTAAAATGCATATTACAGCACAAATTTATCAACTTAATCTCCATCGCTTGTTAAAATATAAAACTAACTTAAAATTAATTAATTTATTCAAAACAATTTACTGCTTTATTTATTAAGAACTGTAACAAAATCTATACATTAAAGTTTATAAATGTACTTAATAAATTTTCTTGTTAGTAAAATCATAAAATAACTCATCAATTTTATATTTATTTAGATTTTCAGTTCAAATCTTTTAAGACACAATTAATTTTTCGAGTTTCAGTATAATTTTTGCGTACATAAAAATCCTTTTAAATAATAAAATAGATTAAGTACACGAGGAAGGAGAGAAAAAGAAAAAGAAATAGTTTTAATTTTGATATGTATTTCGTTTTCCGAGGCGAGTAATGGGCGCTACTTAGACTAATTAAACAAACATCGCAGTAAAAAAGTTGGCACAACAACTTAATATAACAAGACCGGAGCGGCGGCACCGGAGACGCAATACTTCCCTGACTAATGACTGAAAATATCTGTCGTATCTTTCTTTCTCCTCACAGTGCTTTGTATCTTTGCAATGATGTAGATATTACTGCCATTTTACGTCTAGTGACAATTTATAATTCTTCTCTATTATCAACATTTAGTGTCAATTTCATATTTGATTACAATAGCGAAAGGCACACAATAACATTCTGTCAAAATCCTTTCCCAGACATCTCATCGTTCCTGGTGACAGCGCACTGTCATGCCGCAGCTGATATGCGGAATTTATCGCCCGGATATCAGCGATGTGGCTTGCCAAGGACATACAGTCTCGTATATAAGATCGCGGTTAGAAGCTCGCGGGGATATCACCGCCCAAGTCTATGGACATACCAGCCTACTGGTCGTAATGCCTCCTGCAGAATGTCACCATCCCATAAACGTCACGCGCACATACGCAACAGACCGGGCAGAGGGTGGAGAGGGAGGGGGAGGGGTACTACGATTTTGGGCCGCACATCAACAGCCGCTTCGGATTTGCATTGTATTGCAAACCCATCGTCTATTCGCCCCGAAATTGAACGCGCCGGATTAGAATCGTATTGCGGGAAATCGTCCTGATTAACGTTCCTTGGGCGCTGCAGTGTACATACAAGAGCCCTTGTATGCGGGCCGATCCGCTCGATGACGATCACTAATATATCGGATGATGCACGCACCTGCATCTAAGCGACGATAGGAGAGGGAACATTATTCGCCGAGGCGGACTCAGCTGTCACTAGACTCGTGGATTTGACGGTGCACGGGCGACATTATAGGGACACCGGCACGGTACATTTACGCGTAATTTAGCCATGCCGTGGGTTACACGCCGAGAGAGGAGCGGAGTTATGAGGACTGTTAACAGACGCTTCGATATATACATTCCATATATACGTGGTTGTCCACTAGTTACAACCTTTACACGTGTTCCTGTCCAAATGGAAACTTATATATCATGTGTATGAAATATAATAATTTATATATGTATATGATAATACGTACAATGCACATTTATAATTATTTTAATTATTAATTATAATAAGATACAAGCTGTGCTAAATAAATATGTTAATTTTAATCTATTTATTTTTTTCAGTCTAGAAAAAGTCTAAAAATTTTTGCGCGATTGAAAGCACCAAAAGTAACCTTCTCTAAAAAAGGCATATTAATTGTCTCTTTTTCGCGATGATAATTAAATCTCTCGTTGTGCCTATTTCATAGTAGCTACCATCATGGAGATTGTATATTTTGACAATTTGTACAGCTTCATAATTCAATGCCTTATAATAGTTAAGAAATTATTTATAAAAATAAATTTAAGATTCTTTCAGATAAGTTTTAAAATTGCTGTTGTAATTTTTAATATTTAGGAATAAATTAGAACGCTTTTATATTCTATTTTCAGTAATAGATCATAGATATAAAGAAAATATTCGTGAAAAATAAAAAGCGTTTAGCTTCTTAACAGCTTTTAGACAATATTTGGACAATATTCATTTTAAGAATCCAATAATAGCATATTAAAGTTTATAATTAAAATTAAAAAATACATTTTACAAAAAGATTGAAAGTGCTATTTAATTCATTGATTCAATTTCAATGTTACAAAACAAACGTTTGATTTAACATTTAATTAAAATATCCTCCATATGTGAATAAAAAAAGCAGCGGAAATGTTCAAAGATTATCAAGTTGTGTATTGCAGATTTATTCAACACGTGCATACAATTCATTTACATAATAACTACAAGAATAATTACGTCGCACTGCACTGGAGACTACGTCAAAACAATTTTCCATATTTATAAAACTCTGATACAAGGGCAACCTAACAATAAACCCGATAAGTGTTGGTTATACATAACATGTATGCGCAATCTCAAATAGAAGACACGAATGAAAGCAAGATTCATCATTAGATTATTGAATGTTTAATCAAAAAAAGTATAATGCAATAAATTCAAAGATAGCCCATTTGTTAAGCTTCTTAAGTATTGCATATCTAGCTATAAATTAAAATAAAAACTATAGTTTCTTCTTATAAAACATATATATACCGATTGCATTGTTATCGCGTTATTTTGAACGTGATTGGTTGTCTCTAAGGTAAATAAATCACAAGGACAAATATTTAATAAAATTGCAATCGATTTAAGAAAAGATATTTTCAATCATGGGCAACTTTATGCTGCACTTTCACGACCTAGATTTTGATAAGACAACCGGCATCGTGAGATATACGAAAGAATTCCGCGGGAGAGACATCTAAGATAATCGGCACCGCACATTACTTTTTGTGAATATAGTTATGCAATTTGTTTATTACTCATATTTGACGTTTTACATATTTATATAATTGTTGTATAAGATATATTATCGCAGTAAATCGTATGTACATATTAATATTAGTAATTATACTACATATGTAAATTATAAATTAATTGTGTGTATTACAAGCAAATAAATATACTTATTTAATATATGCATTGAATTTAATTATATGTATAAAAGATCTTCTAATGTTGACATTTTCAAATTAGACGCATTGTATCTATGAAGTATACAGTCAACAGAACCTAATATAATTTTGTTCATTTTCCATTCGCTGATAACATTTCGTTTTCGTTGAAATTATGAATATCTCATTGTCAGATAAGATTGAAAATAAATCATATTACTCAGGCCAAAAAATGACATAATCGCGAAAAATATTTCAAAAAATAGTAATATTAGAATATTTTAAAAATAAATAAGAAAAAAGAAAAACCTAAGTAATATCTCAAGAAAAACGGTATTATATTTTAGCTTAAAAGTTCTTTCTAAAGACAAATGATGATAGCCACTTCATAGGAAATTAATGACACTGTAAATGCAGAGAAACTAATGAATTGTTAACTATTCAAATTTTCTTAAAGTAAAAACAAATGATGCAAATAGTTCACGTATCTTCTGAGTTGAGTAAAGTATTGATCTTCTAGGATGCAAATATTTTATGTCCAACTTGTCTGACTTTCAAAATTAAAGCCAAATCGGATAATTAATCCTTATACGGAATTGTCCTGAAATCTCCTCTTACAGATCAGATTTGTAGAGAAAAAAAAAATTACACAAAAATAAAAAATTACAACAAAGATGCACTGCAAGTATTCACTTCTAATAAATCATTAGAAGAATGTATATATTGTATATCTAACGATTCAATTCACGACAAACGTTCACAAAATTGGAAATATATTCCAATATGACAAAGAAACTTTTTTCTGTTATATTTTATTTTTTTAATCAGGAGAAATGCTATCATGATAAGTATCAAGCACGGACTCTGTCCATACAAAAAAAAATCATAAAAGAATTTCAGCTAAGAATCAGCACACGATGCAATCTCGAATGAGAGGAAAATATCTTGGAAAAAGCATTTTGATTTCGACATGATGCGCTCTGAAAGTGCTGTTAATTATGTGCATTGTGATCATTACGGAAAAGATAATAATTATCACAATTATATATTTTATAATGATAATAAATTAATGATGTTAATAACTAAAATAAATACAATATGTACACGTTGACATATCATCACGCATAAATAATCTTCACAAAGCTTTATGATCAATAAATAATATAAATGAGATTATTATACAAGTTTGAAAATACAATTACTAAAATACAATTACTAAAATAAATTACATACCAAAAAACTTAAAAAAAAATTAAAATTTATAAAAGAGATAAAATATGATTATTTTTTAAAAATATACTTTCAGGAATATTGTCAAATTTTTCATTATATTTTTTTCTTTATATTCATTATTTAGTTAAGATAAAAAATTTGTAGAAGAAAAAACTCTTATTAAATATCGATTTTCGTCGTTATCCATAGTACGTTTATTGATTATATTCAGCAAACAAAAATGATCGACATTATTCTAAATTGTTATTTATTTGTTAATAATTTAGACTTTTTTGTATTAATTACTAATATCTAATTTTATTAAATTAAAAATATTATTTTGAGACACTCAAATAATTTGGACATGCAGATAGAACCATCGAAAGGAAAATTTCATTTCATGTTCTTGCCATTTGAGAATTAAAGCGACTGTATGTAATATAGAATTTAGTTCAGATATAGTTAATGTTTGAAAAGATCCCAGCTCATTATCAGTAAATCGGATTCTATTTCTTGCCGCGTATATAAAATAAACAATAAACTTTAAAAAAATTTATATCTTTAATCAGTGAATATTCGAGATTTATTGTACACAGAATTCGTTCAGTGACAAACTCTCTAATTTTCTTTCCTATCTTTCGACCATGTAGTTCGCAGTTTCGCAAATTGTTTGGTCCGTTCGTCGAGCGTGTGAGAGACATCGCGCTCGCGTTTTTCTGCGGCGACAAGCTTGAATCCAATAAGTGTAGGAAATAGGAAAGTTTTCTTCGCGATCGCAATTTTAGCGAGAAAATCCAGTTGGCATTATTCATTGAAATAACCGCCCCCGGAATAACATATCTACCGGATAATTAAAAAGGAACTCGCTATACGTTTCTTAATGTCTGCTGTTTCTTCGCAATTCTTCAGAAATGTATCATATTATACTCCCTTTGTAATCACATTAAATAAGAAACTCTTGCCACACATTAATCTAAGCTAATTCTCCATGAAGTAATTTTATATCGCGCTCAACAATCATTTGCAAGCGGAAGAAGGAAGTCTTCAACGTTGTGAATTCAACCGCGCAAAAAGTTCTGCCGTGTGTCATCCTTAATTACTCCCTGAGAAAGGCAATGCGCGGCAAAGTCTTTCTACAAGATAATCCATTTTTAATCGGCAAACGTAATCTCTCGAAATAACGTTACGTTACTTTTCTGCATTCGGACATGAGCGTGGCATCTTACCGAATTGGTAGATGGAAATTTTCTTGGATACCAAACACCTCGACTCTGAGCGGATAGATTGGGCCGGACTCTAAAGAATGGCCATGAATGTAGTCGAGGTGCAGAGCTTCGCTTCCGACTGTATGTACGACCGGCGGTATGTTTTTCACCCCCGCTTTTCCCGTTCTATATGTACGTCAAGTACATACAAGTGTGTTAGTGCGTGCACGACAGGTAGATCGGCGGTGGGAAAGCCCGGTGACAGATGCGAGACATTTAGCAACGGTCCTACCGGCGCGCACCAGACTGTCTGACGCTTAATCAACCTAAGGTGCCGGAACGTATTACGAGTAGAAAGCTACGGTGCTTTTATTACGTGCAAATCCCCTCGAACTTAAGCCTGCGCGTCCCTGCGCGTGTAATGACCCGCAGTAACCAAGGAATGACCTCACATAGGAAACCTAAATGACGGTCAGACGGACGTATTATACCACTTCAAGTTGATATAAATCATGATAAAAATAAAATTTGAAAAGAAAGAATAAAATTAAAGAATTTGTCTGATAGATTTTTACATTACATTAGGTTTCATAGTACAACGACAACGTATTAATTATACCTTTTCAAATGTATTAATTTTATTAAAACAATATATAACAATTATTTATTTTCATGTTAATGATATATAAATGATTATAATTACCGTATATGCAAAATATTATTTTAACATTAAATAAAATATGGCAAGTAGTAGATTGCAATTAATTGTAACATAAAGAGCATTTCTCGGGTAACAGGATTAAATTTTTTAACACGCAATTAACATATAGCTGAGTTATGTTACAACCAATTTTCGAGATAATCTCTTCCCTTGGGAATCACTCGCGGATACAGTTGCATGAATGCTCTGGAAATTCTCGTATTCCAGTACAGGTCTCGGGCTACACGTTTCACAATGTAAAATATGACAATGTGCCATTATGCGTCCAAGAAGTTTAAAAAGAGTAGATTTACGCTCCATTTTCCCCGGGATTTTAATGCATAAAGCGGTGATAATCTTTTTAGATCTAGATATCGAATGTAAAATATGTTAATATAAAATTAGATATGTTTTTCTTCCTCTACTTTTCGATCTTTAAACGTTACGATAGTACGACTAAACTGCACTAAATGCGGTCTCATTCAGAAAAATTTACTGGTACGATTTTTGAAAGCACGCAATAACACTCGCGCCGTTAAAAAAATACGAGATGACGTCAAAAGAGACGCATGGAAAATAACAAAAGTACTCGTTATCGTTATTCGAAAGATATCAGACATTCCAGACTTCGCATCCAGGATGCTCTTTTCATCAACAGAGACGCCCCTTAGGAACAAATTTGCACGACATTTCGTTGCGAGTTTTAACCTCGTTTCACTGAATTCTCTCCATCCATCGCGAATTCGCCTTTTACATAACGATAACGAACGAAGTGCGCGGACTGAATATGCCCGTGTTGCGTCAAATTAAGATATTTATTGCAACCAGACAGAGAGTAGTTTGAAGAGAACGCGCTGACGAACCATTCGACAAATAGTAGATTGTAAATTACACACGCGACATTTCCGTACACATAAATCAAAATCCACTTTTGATGAAATGCAAACTAACATAAATGTGAAAAGAAAAACATTTATTAATCTGTTTTTATCATTTATATTGTGTTTCTTATGTTGTTACTTTGCGACGCGTAAGTTAAGAAATTTATTTTTATCAACGGTAGGACGCTTCCATTCTATCAAAGAATAAGATAAAAAAATAAAAGATTTTTTTCAGACTTTTGTTTTTAAAAATATAAATCAAATTCGTGCACAAGCGCCAATATTATACAATTTAATACAATTAACAATTAAATATTAATACAACTAAAAATCAACTTTTATATAAATGCAAATATTAATGATTTATTAATAAAGCTATAAGAAATAAATATCCCCTGCTTGTGCGTGAATGTAAAAGCGCGCGCGAGATGAAAGTTTCAGCATACTGTTAGAATTAGCAAAATGTAAAGCTAAATAAACAATGTACATCAAATGCGGAGTGTTAGTTTATCAGATTTATCATGCATTTCTTATGATCCATTCCGTCCATCTAAATAGAAACTTTCCAATGGACGTCCCATTGCGCCAGCATGCTAAATCTACGACAAAAGGTGAGAGAGTCTCAACTCCAAGAATTGGATTGGCGATGGTGAGAAAGAGAGAGAGGAAGAGCAGCGGGCGCGAGATAGAGGGTATTCGAGTTAGTTGGAAGCTCCACAGAAATGAATTGAATAATTTAGCGAGTCAGGATGAAGGGATAAAGCGAGTAAGCTCGAACGTGTCCTCTGGAAAGCCTCCGAAAATTCCAGGGATGAGGTAGCCTCGGAAGCATTCCTCGTTCCACGTCTTTCCGCGAGCGCTCCAAGCATTTTCGTCACACATGCTACATTTGGGAGGCCCATCGTCGCGAAATAATTCGCGAACCGGAGAACGTTACAAAAATGGCAATCGAGCAAAAAGAAATTTTGCCCGCGTGAATTGTGGGAAGAGTATCATATTTTTCAACATCTACTTTACTTGAGAAATTCTGATACTCGACATCCAGTGTTTTGTAAATTTAGCTCATTTAGTTTCGCGCACAAATTTTCGAATACAATTCGGCGCAAGATGTCTTTCAAATTACGATAGTGATTCACATTCTTCTTTTTTACCGATATAAATAAAATATATATATAAATAAAATTAGTATATAAATAAAATACTAATTATAAAAATAGAGATATATAAATAAAATTTTCATAATTTATAAAGAAATCATAAAAAAAATGTTTGTCAAAGTTACGTTGTTAAGGACAATCATCTAGATCTAGACAAAACGTTTTTTAATGAGAATCTAGTAAGAATCGATTACGATAGTCTTAACGCAAAATCTCTATAGCTGCGCTGGACATTTCGACAATAGCCGAGTCGACTTGCTACGAGGTACGGATGTGTTTGAATTATGTATTTCGTTATCCTCAAACCGCAAGCACAGTCGTGGTAACAATTTGTCAGCGGGGGATCCTGGAAGCCTCGTATTCGCTTATATATAAGTGCACACGCATTAGCACATGTATAGATGCAAGTATTATATACAAGAGATAGTAGAATATATAGTTAGACTTTCGTCCTCGGCGGCTCGAAACTTTGAAGCAAGCACGAATCGCAGTAATAGTTTCGCCGAGCATAATTATGCTTCCTTTCCGGGATTAATGTGTAGATAAAGCGCTCGTGGGACCCGCAAGCTGAATCTTACATGGCTACGGCATCAAGGATTCGTGAAAATTATGTATTACAATAAATATTAATAAAATAAAATAAATAACTCACTTATTGCCAAGCGAGAAAGAAACAATAAAAGAGAAAGTAAAAAAATTATATACCTCGAGTATCAATCATTTTTAAAGAATTGAGAATGAATATTTATAAATATTCAATAATAAGGGGAAAAATATTATAATTTCTCAGGAAAGAAGAAAAGATATTATTCTGCATGAAAAATAATAAAAGCAGTCATTAATAATGTCAAACTGCCAGTTTTGAGAAGACGGCTATAAAACAATGAAGAGCATGAAAATAAAATATAAAAATATTTAACGATTGTTTGAGAAGGACTAAGTTGATTGCGTTTATGGCAATTTCTCGCGTGTCAAAATGCAGTTATATAACGATAGTCGACTGAAATTTTTATGGCCGTTCTCAGAAACCAATGGGGTTGCATGCTAAAGTATATTTAACTTTCAATTTACGATGTAAATAGAGTTTTCAAATATGTCCTTTGATAAATTTGATTTCTTTGTCGAGATTATTGCTATTTAACGCAAAAGCAAAATCCATTTATTTCGAAATATTTATATTAACAAAAAAATTATAATAATATATAATGCTATAGTTTTCATAAAAATATAGCAGGTTGTATAAAATTTTTTTATAAAATTATTTTTTTTATTATTTTTATTAACTTCATTATTTTACATAAATTACTCAAAAAAAAATTTTCTTTTTATATAATCTTTCAATTCCACGTTTTTTCAATGATACTTTATTTCCTCGATATTATTGGCATTATCAATAAAAATTAATTATTTTACAGATAACTAAAATTATTTGCAAAATTTTCGCATTATATTCCTATTTACGAAATGGACCTATATATTACAGCATCAATTGTAATTCAAAATGTAGAGTCATGTAAAACCGATAAAAGATAAACATCAAAAGTATAGAGTAAAGTGCAGTGAGAATGAGTCAAAGGCCAACGAAGTAGTACCTAGAAGCGTGGTGAGGCGGTAAAGATGCGGACGACGGTGCAACACGCAAAGCGAAGCACTGACGGCTCAAAAATTGGCGTCGAAGTCGATAGTAGACGATAAAACTTTAGCTCGAGGCAAGCACCGACGGAACTTCGCGCCATTAGATACTCTTGCAGTTCGAACAATAGATAGGAAGGGCCTCCCTCCGTACACCGACTATTCTCTTTTCTTTCCCCGCCTTCTATCCTCTTGCTGTCTTTCGTCTTATGAAGTACTTTGTCCCTTGCGAACATCGATAGCATTGCCTGCATCCTCTTTATTTATTTTCATCCTCTACATCTTTGCTTTTTCTTTTTCGTTTTTTGCCTCTTCTTCTTCTTCGGCTACATTTTA
Organism: Cataglyphis hispanica; assembly: GCF_021464435.1. Lineage (NCBI taxonomy): Eukaryota > Metazoa > Arthropoda > Insecta > Hymenoptera > Formicidae > Cataglyphis > Cataglyphis hispanica. The sequence goes on along the minus strand of NC_065957.1, from coordinate 10,222,898 downwards.
TACAATGTTCTCCTATTTCTCAGAGCATCCGCAATCACCATACAAAGCTCAATATCTATTGCGATAAAAAGGCGAGGTGCCTCGCGTAATGTAACTTCTTTCTATAAAATTTGAGCTAAATTTATTTCCGCTTTAATTATATATATATATATATATATATATATATGTGCATCTTGCTCAATTTCAATTATTATCATTTATTTTATTTAAATTCATTTTATTTTATTTTCATAAAAACTCTTATGTATCTAAAAACTTCTTATGATAATCGTATTATAATTTCCTAAAATCAATCATGTATTATTATAAACTGCACACAAATGATTTTATATAAATAAGTAATATCGAATTTACAAATTTGCGTATCTCTGGTCTATGTGTCTCGGATGTTATATTTTACATGACATACCGTGGTCACCTAGAACATTAACAAATGTCTGTCGTTTCATATATATGTCTCCCATCACGTTTTCACCCCGCACACTTTTTATCCGCTTCCCCCGTCGCTTTACGATATCTTTCTTCCTCCCATCCCTTCCCGCTGCCATTCTTCGCACTACCATCAGTACAACCGCCTTGCACCATTCGAGGTAGGTCACGTCTCTATTTTGTATTCCATCAAGCTCGCATCCATTCCGGCGTCAAACAATGAGAAGCGTCCGCCGTTCTCTCCGCTACCGCCCTCTCTTTTGGGCTCTCTTACGCCCTGATGCGTCTCCGCAGGTCTGCTCCGCGAAGATCTCGACGAGTTCCTGAACCGGATCGTAGAAAAGCATATAGTCGAAAAGCTCTCTGCGTATTCTCGCGCCCAACCAACTTCTCCTTTTCTTTTCTACAGCTGCGATCTTTATTCGATCTCTTTCTCGCGCGGCGTTCTCCAAGAAAAGGGTATTTCGAGCTGGTATCAAAAACATGGTGACTTTTTATTCGTCAGCTCATCTCGATTTTAAATGCAAATGCACACTGCGACTAAAGAGAGATGCGACTAAAGGATTGGAAAGAACGCGTATACCGTGAGACTTGGACGACGCATCGCGTTTTGCTACTTCGTATCCAATTTACCCTTTAGACTGCTCAAAGCCGAGGAATATTACGCATTATCGTGGACTTTGATTCCTTGCACACATTCGCGTTCATCATGCAGCTCATTATAGATCTTTCATTAACGATTCAAACATATATATATATATATATATATATATATATATATATATATATATATATATATATAGTTGTACAAATATACTTTATATACATATAATTTAATCGATGCCAAAAATCTTTTCCAAAAATCTACCAAGCATTATAAAACTCAAATTATATAAATTTCAAATTCAATACATTTTATTCCAACAGAACAAATACCAAAAAAATTTATCTAAATGTAATTTATATTATACATAAAAAGAGAAAAATGAAAAAACACAGTAGAAATTCGAAATATATATATATATATATATCGAAATTATATGTTTTATTTATTTAAAATTATTTTCCGCGCGCCTCGTTATTACGAACGAAATAAAATACATCTCGTATTCAATGTATGAATATCCAAACTCGTAATTGTAATTCCAAGATAAATCATGCTCCTCTGTTGGTATCTCGCCGAGATTTTATAATTTCTTTACTGGCATCTATGTTATATAAACCTCCTTTTGCCCGCAGCATCTAACTTTTAACTGCCTCGGCAAACTTCCCTTTTCTCCTTTAGGTTAATCCTCGCGATAACGCCGCGGAATCGTAACCTGCCACTTTCAAGTTTTAGGTACTAATAACCCTATCCCATCTATAGAACCATCATCGAGAACTACTCTTTTGCCTTCGGGGCTAAAGAAAATCCATGATGATTTTTACAGTAAAGCTTATTTTATCGTTTTTGCTTATTGATTATTAATCATAAAATTGCCTTTCCTTCCTCTCTCTTTGCGCCTTCTTTCTCTTATCTACTTCTCTCTATAGAGTATCGCTATCAGTTTCTACGACGAGGATCGGGTAACTCTCGGAATGCAACGGTAAATGTATGCCGTATGTAAATGTTATCCGAAGCCAACGGTAATCTGGAATTTGCTTCGCAGACGTGTACATTTCGTAGCGGTTCGAGGGTAGCCACGATGTCGACGATGGAGGTTTACGAAGGGGAATCGCCTGAATAGAAATCGAAATGGAGATGGATGACGGTATGACAAGAATGGCAAACTTATCAGTTACATCATCATTGTAATTATTCACAAATTGAGAATCAATCCTTTCTGATTAACTTTTAATGAGATTATTGTTCTTATCACACAATGCGCGCGTAAATTTATATGCTAGTAATAATATAAAACACAATATACTGAATGTATATTGAAACTTTTCATCAATGCATTTCAAAATTTTGAAATAAATAAAATATATTAAGCAATCAAATTTATAAAAAAAAATGCAAATATTTGTGGCGGAATAAACTTTTAAGTTATTGCGATGATTAGTTAATAACATAAGTATGATATTTTCGGATGGAATGTTTTATGTGAAATAATAAAGCCACGAGAAGCATGGAAATGGGCTTATCGACCTATGGCGAACTAAAAAGTTAACAATACACCACGTTTTTTTGATGCGCCGGGCATAGAAAGAAATTTCTCTCGCATGGCTGCTTCAACAAAGAGTAAGAAACGACAGGAACAGGAGAAGAGTTGAGAATCGCTGGGACGTGGAATCGGAAAAATTGTGCCGAGTGCGCAAAGAGGAAGACTTCTTTGACTCCATCTCCAGCTTTTCAGCTCGAGGTTGCCAGGCCCTTGATTGTCCGCAAGTGTTCTTCAAGTTTGCTAAGCTATATTCAAAAATAGACTCTAGTTGGAGCCAATTTGAAGCTCTAAAAAATGGTGCATTTTGCGAATGAGTTGTATATAGCTCAAATAAGTTTTTAATACGTCTCTTTCATATTTTTTTAAATATTCAATCATTATGGAATAGATCCATTTTAACGATTACAGTGCTCAAACAAAATGTATCGATTTTTCAAGCAATAATAAGCAATAGCAAATATTACTTGCAAGCATTGGCAGATCACTGGCGAAACGCTTAATAAATTTCGATCATCAGTTATCATTAAGTTTGCCAATTTATCGGGCACAATTAGACGCGAGAGTAGACGCAGCTCTAATCGACATTGAAAAGTACATTAGCGCGTAACGAGAGACACAGTACGCGTGTGGATGCAATTTCGATGCTGTTACAATACGACTAACGCAAAATCGCGCGCATATATCGCCCTGCTTTAGAACGCCCGCTAAAATTGCGGTCAGACCGTAATAAAGTTAGAACCTATGGGTATGGGCGTGAATTGAAAAGTTCTCTACCTAAACGTAAACAAAGCTACAAAACATTCTGTTCAAATAACTGCAAGCTCTTTATTCTCATTATAGCTTACGATTTTTATTATTCTTTACACGTGCGTGGTGTGTACTTATGTAGAACCAAAATTTCACATTAAAAAAGAAAAAATTAGAACAAAATAATTGCAACAAAAAACACATTTCGTTATATTAATGAATTAATTGATATTTCTACAATTATAGTGATGTATGGCAATTATTGTATATTTTATTTAAATAAATTATAGTTATAAGTTATATATATATATATATATATATATATATATATATATATATATATATATATAAGATCATAGATTACATCGGGGAAGCTTTAAGCTACAGAAAGATTAAATCAAATTTTATCAGTTGCATAACGCACATCAAGAGAGAGAGAGAGAGAGAGAGAGAGAGAGAGAGAGAGAGAAGTTGTAGAACTTACATTACAGATCGTGTGCATGAGAGGATGGTGCAATTCGGCTGAACCATCATCCATTACAAACTTCTAATGAGCCGTTTCAATGATACGTCTGTCAATATTGAACGACATTACCGGCATAACGCAATCGCGTGCGGTAATACACGCTCGTACACATATCAACGGTAACAAACTTAAAACAAACGCGTATGACGCATATAATACGCACGAATGCAACCGTATGTTGCGGGTCGTTATTGCGTGGGTACCTAACCCAGTTGCCAATCCGTACAGTTTATTCGGCACTCGTTCGGCAACGTATTGTGTATCGCGTTGCCCCGAATATACGAATCCGACATACGAATAGTTTTCGAATCCCGATCTATTCAATTCGTCTCGGCGCAATCCGTCGAAGTCAAACATGAGCAGCGACTTTAATAATATTCCTCGAGGACGAGATGCGACAGCTTTGTAGCGCGGGTAAATAAATAAAACTTTTCAGAAAACGCATACCCTAGGGGTAGTTCTCTCGAATACGTTTATGAAACAACGCTATCGTTGGATACAGCTCGTAGAAATTGAGAGAAGATTCTACGACGCGTCTAAAGGCGCGCCCCTCACTGCGGTCCTCCTCTTTGCAACAAACCCCTCTATATCCTCGACAACATTGCGGCAAGAAATTTATTTTCGCACAATCCAGAGATATGTACCTGCCGAGGGAGAAGAGGATTACCAGATCTCTTAGATAGATGCGCCGCACATTGAGATTCAGAATTTGACAAAAGCCGAGCTTACGTTTGTAAGCTGATAATAACATTGTATAGTTATACAAAGGAATTATATTGAAATTACGGACAAAGGTTTCGCCGTCATTTCGCCGAAATATAACAATTTGCATTCACGACGTGCACGCATTCATTCAGCTTTTATCATATCGAGAATGTTTTCAAAAAATAACTTTAAAAAAATTTAATATTTTTATTCAATAAAATATAAATATTATATTAGTACATGTTTGAGAGTTCAACTTGTCGAAAATTTATTTTTGAGAAATTTATTTATTTATTTTCTTCTACTAATGTTTCTACTAACAGAAAGACGTTGCGACATTACTAATGTAATGTAAATAATTTCATAATATATAAAATAATTTTCATATATCTTAATAACATATTGAATTGACATGAGAATTTTAAAAAGAGTTGCCTTGTGTTTCCCCGAACTATAAAAAAACCCAGACTATATTAGATATTCGATTTTTCATATCTTACAATTCGAAAGTATACTCAATTTTTCCAACGCGACGCGCCACGAATACAAAGTGTCCTTATTCTGCTATTTTACGAGTAGAATAAGCGTATACATATATAAAATTCTATATGTCATAGTAGCATGTTTAATAAAAATATGTATTTCAGTAACATATATGAAAAAAATACAATTTTGGATCGATGGCTTCTAAAGATTAATCATTTAATTTGTGAATAGTTAGAAAATTTCTATATAATATTACAAGATTCTTAGCACACAAGATTAAGCATTAATAAATTGTAAATTCAATTACAAATAAAAATATTTAGTAATGATAATTGAATTCTAATTTTGTATATATTTGCTAGCTTGTTAACAAAAATTTTAAATTAATATCAGAACTAAAATAAAGCTAAACAAAATATATATAAAGAAAAAACAGTAAATTAAAATAAATAAAATGAAAAATAAGAGATAAAAGCAAATTGCATATAGAAAATAATTAGAATTACAAGATTTTAAATGCATTTAATTTTATGAATTAATATGTGCATTTGTTATAAAACTAAATTAAAATGTTGCAAAAAAATATAAAAGAAAATAATTAATAATCCGCAATCGCATATGTATTATACATCATATTAAGATATAAAATTTACTCTAAATAGTATGTGATAATAATATCAAAACATTATTGTAAGAGACATGCTTAAAATATTATTTTATTAACAGACTCCAATGACTGTAGTCTATCTACGAATATTAAAAACAATAAGAAAAAGATAATGTTCTCACGATAGTCCGATCCCAAAACTTAACTCCTACTAAAGTTAAGAAGCAGTAATGAATCACTTCAAGAAACTACCAAGATCTTGATCCACGGAACTAAATCTCCGTTACGAGTTTTCGAGTTGCAAATCCCAATAACCGACAGCGTGAAAGAACGCGAAGAAACGGGAGGGCGAGCGAATGAACGCGAACATCCGTCTTTCGGACGAAAAATTATATGACGAGCGAACAAATATAGCCCTTTGTCTTCCAGGTGGAGCACTCGCCAACAGAAAATTTAAAAAAATCCCGCGCTTGCACTTTTTTAATTAAATTTGCCGCCGACGAGCCCCGGCTACGAACACGCGGCCACCGCCGCCGTCGCGGTGGACTTGAGAACTCGCAGGAATTTAATTGAAGTCTCTGTATCCTGAGCAACCTTTTGGGAAGAAAATAAGATTGCTACTGCAAATTTGCAAAGCATAAAATAAAGCAAAATTGACTGAATATTAATAAGAAAAATTGCCACGAAAGACATACAAAAGATTTAGTTAATTGAACCGCTTTTCGCATAAGTAAACGCAATACGCACACAAGAATAGAAAAAAAAATAGAAACATAAAAATCTAAAATAATGAATTTTTCTCTTTTTCTCCTCCTAAAATTTTTCTTATATACTAACAAAATAGCACACTATTATTTTTTACGTCTTAAAAACACAATTTATATACTAGCTGCTAACAAACAGCAAGTAAGTAAAATGTTTCCATCACCAGATTCTTTGAAAGATATTAAAGAGCTTTAGACATGTGTGAAGACGAACTGCAAAATCTTTAGGTGAACGTTCCGATGGTAGATAGTTCTCTCTCGAAAATAGGAGGATGGGAAGGAAAAGTGATGCCTCGATATGGAATAGCGATGAAAGTCGGGAAGTTAAGCGCCTTATGGGATTCTACGAGTTCGAGGTGTTTCATGGAAAAAGTGCCTTCTACATCGACGTGCCTCGGGTGCAGACGTGCGCGAAAATGCGCCATTGATTTTTATCCGTGAAAAGTAGGCTTCCGTGAGCGACTACGAAAGACAGGATAGAGGAATATCGCGATAGGTAAGCAGGTGCATACTCTGACGCACACTCTGCCAAAAATAAGAGTACAATGAAGAAAAGCTGTCCTGAATTTCTTCCAGCTCTTTGTGGCAACAAACATTTACTTTATTATAAATCAATTGATTCCCATATGATTGATATGTCCCATTTTATAAAAATTAGACATATATTTCGATCTTTATACATGCAATATATCTATCAAACAATTCGATACCAATTAAGTATTCAAATACAAACGACTTGAAAAGTTTATGTAAAAAACTATGAATAATATATATATATATATATTTATATGTATCAGAAAAATTATTTTGTTTCTCACAAAATTATTATGACTGTGTGTACATTTTATACATATATATATATATTTGCCAGATAATATCTGGCATACGATCAAGCACATAGTATCAAACATTATTTTTTTTTTTTTTTTTAACTATTACCCGAAAGTCACGAGCTTCTCTCCACAAACAATAATCCTAAAAAATATTTTACACGGTCAAACTCGCAAGTACGTACATGTTTGTTCGTTCGGATGGTACTCGATAAAAAAAGTTCGTATAAAAAATAGATATATATCTATGGTTGCGCCAATGATCATCGCCAATCGAACTAACCCCAACTTTTATCCAACTTATTTTTTTTTTATACACGCCGTTTTTCCATTTTCTCGCCCCTTTGTTTTGGCGTCTTGTCTTTACGAAAGAAGCTCTCTTATTCCGCGCGAACAGCTCGCCCGGGACAACGTGATCGGAATACTCATTGGTAATTCAGACCGACCGCGACGCGGGTGTGTTCCTAAGGGCGTGACAGTGGAATAAAGATAGCAGACCTTCAGAAGTTCTATAGAAGCTTACTCCAAGAGTCATTCTTGTATCAGAAATAGTGAAATGGGTCGGGATATGGGTCGGCCAGTTGGATTGAACTGAATAAAATATCGCTCCGATATTTAAACTTTTGCAAAATTATTCTATACAGTGTACGCAGACAAATATTAGCCTCTAAAACGCGTTTTTATTGACATTATTAAAATAAAAAACAAATTTGCTCGGCTCTGCCTATCAAATGCACGCACGCTCTCGCAAACCTGACTTTTTTTCTTCAATAATTCAATAAAAATACCGTTTTCTACATCCTGCTTTTTGTTCCGGCCATTCATGTTTTCTACAATCTGATATTTCTCTCGCAACATGCGCATTGTGCGATAGTTTTGATACAAAAATTCAACAAAAAATGCAGAATAAGCATGATTCGCGGCGGCCGAATATTCACGCGCATCACGGTCGGTGATCCGATGATAAAGGGAAACTCGTCATATGCGATACAAGCTTGGAAGCGATACCAATATTTTCTCTTCTTTTCTCGGGATCAGTCCGTGGCTTTAGAATCCGGAACGTCTGGTATTTTATATTAAAAGTCTCTGTCCCGCGTCAGCCCCACGTTCTTATGCTATCATGGCATTTTTGTTCGGATATGGTTGCGTATGTGCGGCGGGATGCGGGGTTGTGTGTATCCGGAAATCTCTTTTCCGGAACTATCACACTTCCAGAAATCTGGCTGATTCACTTTCCGGAGCTCTGGAAAGCCGCAGAGAATATGCATGCCACACGTGCACACGTCACTCGATCGATATTTATGGGATTTCATAATTATTTTCGAAATACCTGTCGCGTCTAAGTCGATCTCGCGATTCTCGAATTCCTCTTACGCGATAATAAACGAAGCTACGATCGATCCATATATATATACCATGTGCATATACATATATATATATATATATATATATATATATATATATATATTTGCGCAGAGCTGAAATCCAAACGTATCTCGAATTGTATTTCCATTTTCAAGCGAATTAAGATTTACGAACAAAATACCAATGGATGGGTTCTCCATATTCGTATCGTAATTGCTTTGCACAAGAAATATCGCAGCACACCAAAAGCTTATTCCACATCAGGGGGATAGATCCTTCAAAATTGTTACAAAATACTTTGAAAATATATCTCAGTTATTGGTCAGTCTGTGTGCAAAAAACGCGAACAAATTTTTCTTTATACGGAATTTAATTCAAAATTTGTTGGCGATAAATTTTTTAGTGATAAATATTGCATATTTATCGTTAAATAATTAAGAAAATATTTAATTAGTGGAACATCAAGTAGATATCGTTTATACAAGTTATTTCCAGTTTATATAAGTTATCTCTCATTGATAAACGTTTCGAAAATGACATTACTCTAACGAAGCTTCGATATAGGAATCAAGCGATAATCGAAATTAAACTCGAGACACGACGGAAATAGACTATGCTATATTGGAAAAGCTCAAATCTGAAGAGCAAAGCACTTCGTGGCGGTGCTTGGAGATACCATTCTACGTCGTATGAAACAGCGTGGAAATTCAAAAGCGCATGTTTGTCGTCCACTCGGCGAACCCTTCTGGAAATTGGCCCGGTGTCACCGGAGAATTTCAGTACCCTCTCTTGTGGCCCTGTCCACGCGATGCGCAAGGGAATCCAGTAAAATTAAATCAAGGGGGCTTTCGTCCTTTTCGTCCCGTCGAAAAGCCGCGGCGGGACAGCTATCACTACGTATTTCGTATGTGTATTCATGTAATACTGCCGAACAATGACTAGCATTTAAATGTTATCGATTCAAAGACCATGTATACATCCGCTACATCGCGCTTATCAGACGGATACGATGTATCCTGTTATTCTCATAAGCGCGACACACATTTTCGAAAATGAACATGATACTTTTTTATTTTGATTAATATTTCTACGTATCTTGTCTTTGCGTTGCACATCTTATCTTTATAAATATTAATTATTTGATATAAATCGTATGCGGTAAAAAATGTGTATTAAATATACCAAAAATATATATAACGTTTTCAAAAAAACCGATATCATTTACGAATTTTTATTCGCATTGATTGGTGCCTATGCATTTAACATGCTGTTGTAAATCTTTCGAATCTAGGCCTCTTTCACATCGTCCGCTTTTCGGAAACGCTGGAATGGGTATCGTAAGGTATATCCGTTGGATAGCTTCCAGAACGCGGCTGCAGCAGCTTTGAGGTCGAAATATCGCGACGGTTGTGGGATTGGTATTACTGATATTAGCGTCGCCGGTAACTCTTTCGAAATAGTCTTGGCACGTACCAAGCCCGTGTTAACTTCTTCCTTTTCTCGAATCACGGTTTCCGAATTCCAGACGCTCGCGCATCCTTTGATGATTACTCGCTGCGATAGATAGCGATCTATTAGTTCGCGATTAATTATATATTTATCAGCTAAACAGATATACAGATTTATTATCTATTTTAAATAATTATTTCGTATTAAAAGCCCTTGTTAATTTATTACAATTTTCTTGCAGTATGGTAAACTTTATCGTACGAAAACGCACAAAGTCTCAATCCAAAAAATATATATAAAAAATTTTAAAACAATATCAAAGCGTTATGAGTGATAAAGTAACTGCAAATTGGATCAATCTTATTGGAAAACACGCGAGTAATAAAGTTTTTCCATACCACATTGGATGTACCGAAGGCATTTTTTTAAATTGGCATCGATGTACGAGCTATATCGATCTTTTTTCAGATTCTGTTTTGCCACATCGTATATCACTGGAATAGAGATTTGGACACGAATACCATCAAGTTTGATTCTGCGATCGTATGACGCTTTTCCTATTGCTATTTATTTTGTTTTATTTTCCGATGGTCGTTCACCCTGCCTCACTCTTATTCGATGTTTCGATAACAAAGCGTGAAAATATATACTCATACAGTTATCTACATAATGGTAAAAGTCAAAATTTCTTTCTCATATATGCTTTCTGACTCTGAGTTTCACTCTTTCACAGAGTTAAGAGAGCCTATATTATTAATAATAAATTAATATAATTATAAAAAATTATAGGGATATAATAATAGTTAATATTGTATTTATATACATTTTATTTTTAAGATTTTTATTTTGATAAGAAACACATGTCAAATAATTAATGTATATAGATCATATATGTGATGAAAAAAATTAGGGCAAATCAAGATGTAATTAAAATATATCCTTACATTACTACTCTAATATTTTTATCATTGTTATATTTTATATAAAAGTTCTCTCTATATTTTATGTTTAAAAGTGAAACGTCATATTATAAGATATTTTTGCGCGAAAAGCGTTCCCTTTACAAATTAATAACTTATCTCTTCGTAATATAATGTACGTACGTCAAAAATGTATTTAATATGTCACCTATATTAACTGATATACGAGCAAATTATTTTCTATTTTATACAAAAGATTTAATATTTCATAATGTGACAACAGTCAAATTAAAAATATCATATTTTATAATGTCGATTATAAAGATATACGGTTATATATAATTATGAACGATAGATAAATCATACGCACACACACACACACACACACACACACACACACACACACACACACACACACACACACACACACACACATACAAAAGAAAGCGCAGAATAATTTTTTTCATTATACAAAATTATATCATATAATTGCGACTTACCAATTCACGAAGTCCGCAAACAAAGCCACAGGAATTATGGATGCACTTGGGATATAGTTTTATTAACAGCATACACTGTCTCGAAACTATCTTGAGATCTAAAAAGACGACGCGTTTTCAAATTAACAATTCTAGAAATGAAGTGGGATGTAGATTAGTTGCTCTACGCACTCTACACTGACACAACGTCACTAGCACACGCTGTCTCTCTCGTTGACGAAACTTGTCACACGTTCATTTCCACATATCACCATAATTCAGTCATAACATTTTGTAACATATAATGTTCACCCTCGCACACAAAATTTGTCATTAATATCACACAAGGATCGCGTGTCAATTTCGAGTACTTAGGTATGTACTTTTCAACATGTCCCTAGAAAATAATAAAAAGTCTGTATACTTTAAACATATACATACGAAATTTAACGTCAAGTTCTATCTAAAATCAAAATTATCGAGCTTTATTCACATTGAAATTGAATCCCTAAAATGTAAGCTAAGATTCAAACAAAATATTAATCAATACAGCGCAATCTATTTTTCTCCGCAATCACTTTCCCATATTTTTCTTAACAAGATAAATCATATTATTTTAATCAAACGTAAATTTCAACATATCTCACTAAAAGTTCTGGCTGCAAAATATTTTTAAATTAGAAGATGATATCAAAATGTTTTACGCATAAAAACGCTGTATGCATAGTATACCCAAAATTCGGATTATTTCTTTAATATTACTATCCAATATATTCAACCATTACATCGAGCTACCTATAAATGCTTTTTATTAGTTATCGGCCTCTTTCGCGCGTACACGCGAGCTCATTCATTGTACAGCAATGTCGAGTAGATGGTTTAATTGCGAATTATCGAGCCATTGCGAAATTTAATTGCCGTATAGGCTCTACTCACGCGTCTCGTCCGCACGCAGAGCACGCAGATGAAATCGTGCGTATGAAACGCCTCGCCGATGCTCAACGCGCGTTTATATGATCCTTCCCATTTTTATAACGGAATTCGGTTTAATGAACGCGCGTACTTTATCGTGTATAGACGCTCATTATTTTTCATGTCATGTAACACCGAAGAGATGCATACAAATGTCTTGCGTAGCAATGAAATAATCATGTAAATTTCTTAATACTAAAATTTAAAAATAATGGAGCTACTATGTGTAAATCACAAAAAAAAAACAAATTATAACAACGAATAACTGGCTTGTTTTACTCTTTATTTTACTATATTTTGTGTCTCGTAGTTAATAATATCATAAAAATAAAATAAAAACTTAATAAAAAAACTAATAACATTATCAAGTTTATTTATTTATACGAGTTGCATTTTATTTTTATTTTGATGATAAAAATTATATGAAAAATTTTAAATTAGACAACGAGTCGGTCGGAATTTTGCAGAGTACATTTCGGACTTTTGACTAAAAAAAGAAATACAAATGCACGTGAGGCAAAAGAATAGCGTATTTTATTTTAAATTAAATACCTCTGTAAACGGCAGAGAGAAAAAAAAACATTTTTACCGAAATGTTTCGTTAAATCAATTTTCCTTTTAACTTGATTTAACATAACAGAACTGTTCAAATGTTTTATTAAAAAAGATCGAAGCTTCTGATGAGTACGGCAAGTATGCTAAATGTTTTATTTCATATAACTTTATGTATAGATATTTTTTCATATGTGCTTAATATTTTCAATCATATATGCTCAATGAATTAATTTATCGTTGCGCATAATATGTACTATTATATTATCTTAATTAATATAATTATTAAAATAATTTATAGTAAAACGATTATTCTCTTGTTAACACAACCAATTTGCAAATTACTGTTTATTTAGCGTTAACTAATGCAGTAAATAATTTAGAGAAATCGATATTTGATTTGATTAATACTTGATTTGATATACCCGCAATTAGGATTATTATAGCGCTATAGAAAAAAACATCTTTTATATCTGATCTATTATAGCCAATTGAGAAACAGACTTGCTGTATAAAAATTCACTTATTTAAATCTTTTATTATATATAAAGTGTAAATGTGTGCTTATATAATAAAGATCCCTGTAAAGGATCAATTTCTTATCAATTTCGTATATACTGCGCATGGTACTCGCGGTGCATTGCCCTCGAAGCAACGACCTTAATCCCGCGTAATTAATCCGTAACGAGGCAACCCGTAGGAGATCAACCTCGCATCCATTCAATTTCAAATGTTAAGCCTAAGTGTTTGAAACAATAAAGTACGATTAGCACAACTCGAGCTACACGAAATCTCAATCAACGAAGACACTTTTGTCTCTCCGATATCCCATCGCTAAGTAACACTGTACAGCCAGAGAACAATTCGACAAACCCAAATTCCAAAAGTGCTCTCTCATCTTAAAAATCTGAATGATGAAAGTACGGGAACGGGCACTGACGATCGATGAACGCTCCGAAAAGTTTCGCCGGCGTTTTCGCGATCTCGATCGATCGTATCGACTCACACATCAATCTCGCGGGACTAGCGCATCGATCGGTCGCTCAAAGGGTGGCCCGGAAGTGTATATGACCCCCCATCACGCGGAACGATAGACACACGCGCATCACACGCATCACTTGCCGCGAACCTACGAAGTGCCCGGAGTAACGCAAAACGACGAATGAGCGGAAGCTCTGCGCTTGAAAGCTCGCAAGCCCCACCGCCCTTTCAGCGCGTGCGGACTGAAGCGAACTTGACCGATCGGGGGCGAGCGACGCCGAGGATGCACGAGGAGCAATGGACGAGGAGGTTTGACATATCGCTGCTAGATAATTAATCGATGGAAATATAATACCTGATCAAGAGTGCAGCAAAGCTCTAGCTTTTTTTTCACGCGGTTTTCATCCGCTATTTGCGCAGATCTGAAAAAGAAAGGAATTATGAAGCAGTTTATGATAGAGTAATGACGCTATTAATTTCCTTATAAAAATTTAATACTAAGCTCGGTGTAAAAGTATATTTTATATCGATATTTTATTTATATTAATCTTCTTTATTTAAAAATTATTTTAAGAAATAATATAAATTCTATATTTTCTTTTTCATAGAAATATCTCAAACTCTATGTTATAAAATGATCAATTTATCCATAGCTTTTATGATAGCCTATTATTTAAATTTACATAAAATACAATAGCAACGCAAATAAATAATTCTACATTTTTCAAATTCTACATTCTTTTTCTAATCTACTTCATCATCACTCCACGACAATTTTGCGAAACCCGTTTAAGATACATGCTTTTACTTTTCACATGATTATAAAAGAAAGCTATCTTTGCATTGATAAAATGGAGCGACAATGAGATAACGTTTACGTATCCACCGGAATCCACAGACAGCATCGAAAGGCTCTGATTCTTCAAGTAGGCAAAGTCAGTAACCAATTTACGACTAGGGAGCGGCCAATATTTTATGCCCAGCAAAAAAAAAAAAAAGAAAAAAGAAAAAAGCCACAGACAGAGACGAAAAGTGAAAGCAAAAAAAAAAGATGGTCTGCTCCAATCGAATTCATTTCCATCCGTGTCCAAGTGCCGAATCTGCCGGTTTGGACGAGCGATTCTGTCCTGCGTAAAATTCATTGTCAATACCCTTCCGGTTGATCGTGGTGGCGAAAAATTCAAATACGAGAACAAAGAAGCTTACATTGAAAGCGAACGGAACGGTATTGATTCTTCAGCGACACTTTACGGTGAATTTTTAGTTAATCCCACGGGGATATCGTGTCCGACGCGATCGCAAAGCAGTAAAAAAACAACATTTAAGTCTATTTAGAGCGATCAAGCACCTGGAAATGTTTAGGATTTGCGAGGAATGTATTAGTGTAGGTAAAACACAGCAAATAAGCTTCTATGGCAATCCCACTTGATGAATACCGTTCTTCAATGTGGTCAGATAATTAAATACCGTCCGTTCCTACAGGCTTTGATCCCTCCAATCAGTACGTTGCAACATATTCGAGTAAGGTACGCAACCTTTGTACGCTCCAAAGTCCTCGGCGCTTTTAGAGAACAAATTGAAACGGACTCTGAATGTTTAATGCTCAGACACCTGTATCCGGCCGCGAGAGCATGCCGCTTTTTTTCGCGTTCAACAGTTTCGCTCTGCACTTTGAAATTTGCTAGCGCTCTGCCGGAACAAACAATATCGGGGGTGCGCAAAGCTCCACGCTAATTAAATAGAGATATCTTGTCATCTATATTGCTCGGTTTTCTATAGAACATTACGCGGAAACGTGATGTTAACATTCTTTTTTTTTTTTTTTAATTGTGTCATTAAAATAAATTTTTAACGGGTCATATTTCTCGCTGGTTTTAATGGTGATGTACATAGTAACCTAACTAGAACAAAGGTGAAAAATAAATGAGTGAATAAACTTTATGATAGACGCAAAATAAAATTATTTTTATATTCTCTCTTTTCCCCACAAATAAATTAAAGTTAAAATAATTCGACATGTTTCCTTTGTTAGATTAAATTTCAACAACATAGAAATCTATAGATTTTTATCATCTTTTTACAAAAATTGCTAAAGCTCTTAATTTTACGAAGTAATACAAGGAACGACGTTTGAGGCAGAACGAGGCCGAGGCCGGCGGCGATGCGCATCGCTCATCAAAACCGGTATAGCCGTGATACTAGAGTTACTCGTCAAATATTTACCCCGTGCGATGCTGGCGCCATGCAAGTGGTATCCCAGCTGATACAGCTTCGACGAAACGAGAATATGCTCACGTGAAAAATATTCCATAGTCTGTCGTTTAATTGCTGATAGATACGTGAGTGATCCTTTTTAAATTCGAAATCGGTGGCTCACTCGCGAAACATGTTCGATTTCATCTTGAACATCGTTTTTCTTAAAAGCACTTGTGAAGTAATCTGACGCGATAGCGATACTAAAAAACAAGTCAGGATTTATTATAAACAGCACCTGACAACACAGAATGTTTGTAAAATGTCTACATTTACTGCAGTGTACCGTAATTAACATTATAAATTGAACAAAACTGGAAGAAACAAAGCAAACAAATTGATGAATATACATCAATATTGTGAAATATTTAAGCAATTTGGTATGCTGCATATATGTCGCATCAACAAAATCAATCCATGAATTTTTTTTTAATTTATTTACTCTTTTCGTATATCTTATACACACACACACACACACACACACACACACACACACACACACACACACACACACACACACACATATAACTATAATTATATATATAACTAATAATTATATATATAACTATAATAATGAAAAATTAGAAAAAAATAACCCGAAAAAAAGTGGACATAAGATGAATATGAAAATTTCTTGATTATCTTGTTCAAATAATTATGTTGAGTTTATCTGAATACTTTAAAAGTATTTTTAATTATTGTAATTGCATATCCATTGCATCACGATTCCTGAATAGTGTATTATATTATTATTGCCCACGAGAATAAATGGACTTACATAAGTAATTATATATATATAATATTGCATATGTAGTCGTAATTACTTATATAAGTCCATTTTTTCCAATGAATATGCAATTATAATAAGTAAAAAAAACTTCTATTCAGGTAACTCAACTTAATTATTGAACGATAAAAACAAGATATTTTTATATTCATCTCTGAGCTAAAAATACGAAGTTTGATCTTGATTTAAAAACTTGATTTGAGTAAAAACTAGTACATAATTAATATTTTAGATAAGGAAACTGTAAATATTACTGTTTTTTTTTATTTGTGTTATTAAAGAAAAGTATAATAATAGAGCGCAATATATGTTCGCGTAAAGCGTAAAGTATAATGTTTGACTGTTTATTGCAAACCAAAAAATACAACGCATTTTTCTTCACTAATATTGATCCAATTATTGCAATGATCAGAAAAATACGCGACAAGCTTTTCAATTAGCATTAATTATAAATAAGCTAATAATTGATGAAATTACAATAAACAAGTATGTAATCAGCAATCTCTAATTAATTGTGTTTCCGCTGATTGATTTTGCGGTATCTTTGCTGGTATGCGCGCACTCCATTCTCGATTGTTTTAGCATAATTAGTGGAATGAATATTAGTATGATATATATTTGACAAAAGAACGTCTGTGAATCACTACATGTATTCAATATATGCGAAACAATGTTTATCAAAGTATATATACAATACAAAAAAAATTTATATTATAGATTTTAATTATAAAAAGTATAACTACGTATAATATAACTACATTCGTAATCAAAAAATTTTTCTTCGGAATATAACAGAGACAATAAAGAAAAAACGGGAAAAGTTCAAGCAGTCCATGAAAATTCAGTCTTACAACTACAAGAATAATAATTAATTGATATGACTCTTCAGCCAAAATATCGAAATATTCGATTGGCAAGATCCCGTTAAGGGAATTAAATTCGATGATACAGACTGAATTCCAGCGGTTTCCAATTGGACACTACATTAATACCAGAGATTAGCGATGAAATATCTCGTGATGGCGATTAAACTTGCGAAAATTTTAATTTCACTGTTTCTGAAAATAATTCGCAAATATTAAGTGCTGTTTGTTTGCTAAATTCTTTTAAAAACTTTTATTATTGTAAGCAGAATCACAAATATATCCATTTTTTCGTTAGATTATAAATACATTTTTTAATAATAATCACAGTAACAAACATTTTTTAAGAACATTATCTATTTATTACTTTCAATATAATATCTTGAATTCCTGTAGCTATATATTCATATCAAATGGAAGAGCGATGGAGAATAGTTTCGGCTAAGGATCGTTTAAGGGATGGTAGTCGGGGAGTAGTTCCCGTCACAGAGAAGGGGATGTATGGCCTCGGGGGTTAATAGATGGCCAATGTTCCCGCACATCGAGGTCAGACACTGTGTCACCTTCTCCTCGTTCGTCATTACGAATGCAGATTAGACCTCCCGCCATTACCTTGTTCTCTATCTAATCGTCGTCAGAAACGGCCGAAACTTCCCAGGCGTACAAAAAATTGTCTATTGTTCAAGTTGACCGTATTATCTATATTGGCATTTGAGATGCATAGACCAATGTTGCTAGGAAAAGCTGCATTTGTCGCGCATCATAAATTGACAAGGCGTATTAAAAGTTCCCATTCTCCCAAGTATGTTTGGTTGCTGTAAACAGAAGAGTATAACACAAAAGCTACAGAATGTAACAATTTTTTCATTACGTGATCGTGAAAAATGACCACTGATAACATTTTTCGTGAAGCAGCAACAATGAGCGAACATGGATGTACGGCAATGTACGTAGATTGTTGCACACGTACGGCCAATGAACATGACAGGTGCATCGTACCAACAAGACTCGGATGCTTAATGGTTGACGAGTCAACTCAATCGCGTTCTCGATACGCTTGATATTCAAACAATTAACGACGACGTTACAAGTGGAAAGCATCGCTAATATATATTAATAAGAAAAATGAAGCGTAGCATAATCTATAGTTGACATATAGGTGTTTTCATTTTATTGGTCATTTTAAAGCATTTAGCTTTTTCATTTCTAAAACATATATATGTATTTCTATTTATATGTTGACAGCATTCTCTGACATTACTTAGAATAATTGAAAATAATCGAGAGAGATGTAATATTATATCGACTATAATATTTTATCAACAAAATATTTATTCCTACAAAATTGCTATCACATTAAGCTATCTACAGAATCTTACATCGGATCGCATTACTCGGCTTCATCAAGAAACTTCTAATTAAAAGTCTTACAAAATAGATCTAAATTATAACCATGTTTTATAAATACATAATGTATTTATAGACTGACGTCACAGATATTTTTATAGAATGACATCACAAAGTGATCATGGAAATAAATACACAACAGTTTAAATGAAAAAAGTAGTTAAAGCTGAGGTAAATTTACATCAGAACACAGTTGATTTAATCAATAAGTTCTAATTACAGCATTTTGTGTTTTATGGAATATTTTAAAGCTAGGCAAGAGATAATTTGCGATTATAAATAATGCTTGCAATTCATACACACGCTTCCAATGATCTATATAACTTATTAAAATGAAAATTATGGAAGATTACACATGGTAATTCTTCTAAAATAATTTAACGGCAAATAAGTTTGCGCAAATAAATTAATTATATATTACGCTTTTCTATAAAGTTTTTAAAAAGTTATTCTCGAGTAAAGTCTGGCCAAGCGCCGACCTTTAGGCCGGCTCTATATTTTTAGAATTATTGACTGTGATTGGTCAATTTCCTTACGATTAACGACATATGACTTATTGTAGAATTGACCTTTCCCGAGCGCACGTCCGTGAGTCGCGCGCCTGGTAGTATGCGAGGACGCTCCGCCGCCTACGGCGACGCATCGCTACCAGGTGCGCGGCTCACCGACATGCGTCCGGCTAAAGGTGGGCGCTGATTGGCTGAACTTCACAATAATAATTCCATTATTAAGCGTTATAGAAAAAAATAGATACAAAACTTTTCTTCTTAGTTTTATTTGCTCTACCTGCACACGACGGGTGGTGCGATCGACTTCAAACACCCTGTATATATTTTTTCCAAAATAATATTTAATTTCACACGAGACGAGAGAAAGATATACTTAACTTAAAATATTTCTGTTTTTTTTATATTATATTTGTAACAGGAAAAACTATTTGTAATCGACTGTTTTATAGATCAAGTCTTTTCGCATAATAGAATATATATTTGCATAATAAAGTAGTGTGCGATCAATCAATGGAAGAAAAGAGACACAATGTGTAAAAGGAAAATTATGCTCGATATAAATTTCGCGATTTTGCTGCCGCAATATTAGTCTCCGATTTTCCACTGTGCTCATATCATATAACTATCATCGTGAAAATTGTGCTAGTTGGACAAGTATTAAATAATTCAATAATTGTGTGAATAATTTTAATCTTTAAGAACTGTATTAGATATTAATTTAATTGTGAATTTGTTTGTTTATATTAATACATATTATATATTATATGCACACGCATACACAGAGTTCTTTTTATTATAAACGTATCTCTTTATTTAATTTAATGAGATTTCTTCTTCTTAGCCTTTCATTTTTTTACCGAAGCCATTTGTGATCGATTTATCAGATTCTCTTAGCATTATAAATAGATTTTCCTGTACAATTTCTATTAGCATAGTTTTTACATAATTGCACACTGTTACTAAACCGATGCACGCAATAGTTATTTTACATAGGAATAAATTGCGCTATCACGTATATGATGAAAAATGATAGATAAGGCTAAGCAATAAAGCAACAAACAGAAGAAAAAGAAATAATTATAACAAAGAAAGGAAACAATCAATTTGCATTAATATGACTAAGTAGTAATAGGCATAATCACAACTTCTTATGATTAAGAGCTTTATTAGTTTATATTTATATTTGCAATAATTTCAGATTGTGCCTACCTAATTTTGTGAAAAACAAATAGTATTATAAAGATGTTAAAACTAGAAATGCCTACATTGGGAGAAATATTAGAAGAGGCTGGAGGAAACGAAGAACTTTTAGAAGAGCTACTGGATAAATTTCGACTATGGCTGAAACAGCAACTTCATCTTCCTCAAGGTATGTATTTTTAAATTAAAAGAAGAAAAAATAAACTCTAATTAGTCAATTTATTACATTTTAATTTTTATTAATAATGCATACATACTTTTGCGCGTATAATTTTGACAAAATGAATTATTTCACACTGCTTTTCCAAGTACGAGTCTCTTAGCTACTACATGCTTAATAATTGACAAAATTAGATGCTACAATAATCCGACCTTGTAATGTATGCTGATAGATACCAACGATAATAAAATTCCTACATATTTCATTGCACATATTTTATTTATGATTGTGATGCATATATATGATTTCTTTCATTATGAAATCTTAGCATGCCGTGAATGATTATCGATATTATTTTATGCTTCCTAGATATCTCTGAACAACGATTAAAGGTCTACATTTACAGTGCAAAATTTAATTTAGAAAAAGCCAAAAGACGCTTAGATTTGCATTATACTCTTCGTAATCTGGTTCCGGAAGTTTATAGCAATCGTGACCCGTTGTCCGATAGTATAACGCAAATAATTAAATGTGTGTAAGTGTAAAAGCACATTATTGTTGTCGCACATAAATTGTTGCTGAATTCTTGTAACATATTTTAATGATACTTTAAATATAAAATGTCTCACATACCACTAAAAAAGCATTAATAATAGTTTGATATAATAAAGTATAATGTCACACATATACAAATATAAATTTATATAATTATTACTAAATCTTGGACAATCGTTTAAAATCGATTATTTTCGCGTCGAAAGTAAAAGGAGGAAAAGAGAGAGAAAAAGTATTTATATTCGAGAAATATTTTTACAAATATTTATTTATTTCAGGCAATGGATACCTCTACCGAAGTTAACACCAGAAAATTTTAGAATATTTGTTTGCCGATTTTTACATACCGACAGCTCTGTGTTTGATGTTTATGCAACTGTAAAGTACGTAATATGTGCAAATTAAACATAACATACATAATATGTGAATACAACAGTACCTATTATTCATATGCAAAATAGATCGTAAACGATATTAAGACACAAACAATATTAGGACGATTTTGTGGACAGTTAGACGGTGTATGTGTAAACATATTCATAAATGAATATTTTTATATTTTCTTTAAAAAATTTATGAATTATTGTGCATGTTATCATGCATTTTCGCGATCACGCATAATTACAAAAAAGAATTTATTTGCAGATCGCGAGATGTAAGAACGGACTTGAAGGCGTGATATTTACAAGCTAATAAAATTATATCATAAAAAGATTTTAAAAAATAATAAAAAAGAACAATACACACACACACACACACACACACACACACACACACACATACATACATACAAAATAGTCAGCAACAACGATAAAAGAAATAGTACAGAGAAGAAGAAAAATCGAGCTTTACGCGACATTACAAACTTTCTATATTATCGTGATTTCGCGCTTTCCCTACTAATGTTATAATTCAACTTTAGTGTGTCCCAATTTTAATTTAAGCGCACAAGGCGCTAATCAACCGAACCAATCACAACAGATCGATTCTTTATTCTGCACGATCTCTGATATCTTCTTTCTCGATTTATTTTTTTCTCTCTCTTTTTCTTTCTTTCTTTTTATATAAGTGTAAGTTAAGCATGCAAATCTTCTTCTCTCGTGCTTTCTCGATAATGAGATCAAAACAAAATATTTTGACGCCTTGCTTTTCTGTCTATAATACAGTTTTACTATTCTCAACAGTACACATCAAGAGGAATAGCTAAAATCGATAATCTCGGTAAAACAAGATGAAAAAAATGCATGAAAAATTGTTATCTTTTTTTCACGGTTTTCTATATAATATTTCGAGACTTAATCTATATCTATATGCTTTCAATCCAATGAGTAACTGAAGACGAATTATATTTAACAGATTTGATGATTAATTGATTATTGATATTTTTATGAAATAATTTGTACAACCATACATATATATATAGATTAAAAAATAAATATGCATGTTTCTATCCATCTTTTTAGAAATATTAAGATAAAATCAATAAAAATCGCATACTATTTCTTGATATTACAGATATTTTTGCATGATAATGGACACGCGTATAGAGGAAGATATAGTTAATTCTGATGTTTTCATTCTTGATTTTACCAATTTAACTCTTGGTCATATTTTGAAGCATACACCACCTATATTAAAAAAAATCGACGTTATCTTGGTATGTAGAGATACATTATTTTTTATACTATATATAATATATATTTCGAAAAAATTAATTTTTATTATTCAATCTATTATAGGAAGCATACGGTACAAGAATTAAAGCACTTCATATGATAAATGCACCAAATTATGTCGATGTCTTAATAACATTATGTAAATCAGTGATGAAGCCAAAACTTACTAAAAGAGTAAATACAAATTAAAACTATGAAATTTTATATTTGTATATGTTGTATATATAGATTGGAATAATTATATAGACACAACTGTTTTATGATATATCTTATTATTAGATACATATTTATACATCTGGAGCAGAATCATTATACGCACTTATACCAAGATCTATTTTACCAGTAGATTTTGGCGGTGAACAACCATCACTGGATACTATAGCAGGTATAACATTTTTTACGAAAAAATCTTATATATGTATGTATTTTTATCAATGACTTTTCAACTTTTAATATTTAAAACAAAATGATAAAGAATAAATGATAATATTTGTACTTGAATATTCAGTTATATATAATAAAAAAATATTGTTTTTTTTAACTATCATTTATCTTAATAGTAATTATTTATTTTTTTAACAAACTCTTTTAATTAAATATCTAAACTTAAAAATTTCTTTAAGTATTTTTTATATTTAGATATCGTATGAGGAAAATGTTTCAGATTTCTATGATATTATTTCAGATATGTGGAAAGCAAAATTGATGCAACGAAGAGAATGGTTCCTGGAACAAGAAAAAGTTAAAGTTAATGAATCTCTCCGATCAAATTCTGTAATAAAACCGGACGATCTATTTGGAGTTTCGGGAACATTTCGAAAATTGAACATTGACTAATATGAACATATTTTTGTGGATATAAATAATAAGGGTGATATTATCAGATATATATAGAGATACACAAATTATTACATATAGTATGAGGAGTTATTAGAAATTAATATCCATGGAATAAAATTAAAAAATCTTATTGCGTAGAAAACAAAAATTACAACGTATAATAGTAGAATATTATTTAGACATTATCTTAACAAATGATAAATATACATCAAATTACACATGAAAATGATATTGTAAAATAGTTACGCTTAGCTACGCTTTATCTTTCCTATTAATTGTCTAGTTGAAACTAATTACACAAGTTCTTTGAATATGATTATTCCATGTCTTCCTAATTACAATATTATAATTTTATGAGTTTTTTGTCTGACATATATGTATATGTATATATGTATATTTTTTATGTCTATAATCTATAGTCGTCAGAAAAAAATTTCATAAAATATTGTTAGCAAAAACTATAACATTGTAATATTACCATATAACCATAAAATTATAATATTTTATTGATTAAAACAACAGAAATAGTCATATTTAAAAAACTTGTATGACTGGTTTCTGTTTCTATAATTAATAGAAAAAATAAAGCGTAGAATAATCTATATACATATCTGACCTAGATGTTTTCATCTTATTTGTTATTTTAAAGCATTTAGCTTTCTCAATTCTGAAACATATATGTATTTCTATTTATATTTTGACGGCATTCTCTGACATTATTTAGAATAATTGAAAATAATCGAGAGAGATGTGTAATATTATATTGACTATAATATTTTACCAACGAAAACTTTGTTCTTACAAAATTACTATCTACAGAATCTTATATCGGACCTCATTAATCGGCTTCATCGAAAAACTTCTAATTAAAAATCTTACAGAATAAGTCCAGATTGTAAACAGAGATGTATTTATAAAATGACATCACAGAGATATGTTTATCGAATGAAGTCACAAAGTGATTATAGAAATAAATACACAACAGTTAAAATGAAAGAAGTAAAGCTGAGATAAATTTCAGAACACAGTTGATTTAAGCAATAAGTTCTAATTACAACATTTTATATTTTTATGGAATGTTTTAAGGCTAGGCAAGAGGTAATCAGCGATCATAAATAATGCTTGCAATTCATACACACGCTTCTAATGATCTATATAACTTATTAAAATGGAAATTATAGAAGATTATACATAGTAATTGCTTTAATAATTTAACGACAAATAAGTTTTTTCTATCAGTTTTTGATATGACAAAACATGATAATTTCGCAAACGCAAAGAAAAAAAGAGAGAGATAAAAAATAAAATTTCTTTAAAAATTTCATTAAAAATTATTTCTGATATATAGGGTGTCCGAAAATCGATCGCACCATCCGTTGTGTGCAAATAAAGAGCAGATAAAACTGAGAAGAGAAGTCCTGTATTTTTTCTGTATTTTTAACACTTAAAAAAAAGTTATTATTGAGTGAAGTCTGGCCTATCATCGCCGTTCTTTAGTCAGGCGCATGTCGCTGAGCCGCACGCCTGGTAGTATGCGAAAGCGCTTTGGCGGCACACCACTACCAGGTGCGCGGCTCACCGACATGCGTTCGGCTAAAGGTGGGCGCTGATTGGCTAGACTTCATTCAATAATAACTCCATTATAGCGTTATAGAAAAAAATGGTACAAAACTTTTCTTCTTAGTTTTATTTGCTCTACCTGCACACGACAGGTAGTGCGGCCGACTTCAAAC
The DNA here is from genome assembly GCF_021464435.1 of Cataglyphis hispanica. Lineage (NCBI taxonomy): Eukaryota > Metazoa > Arthropoda > Insecta > Hymenoptera > Formicidae > Cataglyphis > Cataglyphis hispanica. Next base: position 10,196,956 of record NC_065957.1, on the reverse strand, counting down.
ACCCTGTATATATTTTTTTCAAAATAATTTTTAATTCTACATTAGACGAGAGACAGATATACTTAACTTAAAATATTTCTGTTTTTTTATATTATATTTGTAACAGGAAAAACTATTTGTAATCGACTGTTTTATAGCTCAAGTCTTTTCGCATAATAGAGTATATATTTGCATAATAAAGTAGTGTGCGATCAATCAATGGAAGAAAAAAGACACAAAGTGTAAAAAAAAAAAATTATGCTCGATATAAATGTCGCGATTTTGCTGCCGCAATATTAGTCTCCGATTTTCCACTGTGCTCACATCATACAACTATCATCTTGAAAATTGTGCTAGTTGGACAAGTATTAAATAATTCAATAATTGTGTGAATAATTTTAGTCTTTAAGAACTGTATTTGATATTAATTTAATCGTGAATTTGTTTGTTTATATTATTACATATAATATCAATTATATAATAATGCACACACGCATACACATAGTTCTTTTTATTATAAACATATTTCTTTAATTTAATGAGATTTCTTTTTTTTAGCCTTTCGTTTTTTTTTTTTTGCTGAAGCCAGTCGTGCTCGATTTATCGTATTTTCTACATTCTCATTAGCATTATAAATAGATTTTTCTATACAATTTTTATTAGGATAGTTTTTATATAATTGTACACTGTAATCAAACCGATGCACGATAGTTATTTTACATGGGAATAAATTGCGCTATCACGTATATGATGAAATGATAAGTAGGTAGCTAAGCAATATAGAATCAGAAGGATAAAAATCAGAAGAAAAAGAAATAATTATAACAAAGAAAGGAAACAATCAATTTGCATTAATATGACTAAGTAGTAATAGGCATAATCACAACTTCTTATGATTAAGAGCTTTATTAGTTTATATTTATATTTGCAATAATTTCAGATTGTGCCTACCTAATTTTGTGAAAAACAAATAGTATTATAAAGATGTTAAAACTAGAAATGCCTACATTGGGAAAAATATTAGAAGAGGCTGGAGGAAACGAAGAACTTTTAGAAGAGCTACTGGATAAATTTCGACTATGGCTGAAACAGCAACTTCATCTTCCTCAAGGTATGTATTTTTAAATTAAAAGAAGAAAAAATAAACTCTAATTAGTCAATTTATTACATTTTAATTTTTATTAATAATGCATACATACTTTTGCGCGTATAATTTTGACAAAATGAATTATTTCACACTGCTTTTCCAAGTACGAGTCTCTTAGCTACTACGTGCTTAATAATTGACAAAATTAGATGCTACAATAATCCGACCTTGTAATGTATGCTGATAGATACCAACGATAATAAAATTCCTACATATTTCATTGCACATATTTTATTTATGATTGTGATGCATATATATGATTTCTTTCATTATGAAATCTTAGCATGCCGTGAATGATTATCGATATTATTTTATGCTTCCTAGATATCTCTGAACAACGATTAAAGGTCTACATTTACAGTGCAAAATTTAATTTAGAAAAAGCCAAAAGACGCTTAGATTTGCATTATACTCTTCGTAATCTGGTTCCGGAAGTTTATAGCAATCGTGACCCGTTGTCCGATAGTATAACGCAAATAATTAAATGTGTGTAAGTGTAAAAGCACATTATTGTTGTCGCACATAAATTGTTGCTGAATTCTTGTAACATATTTTAATGATACTTTAAATATAAAATGTCTCACATACCACTAAAAAAGCATTAATAATAGTTTGATATAATAAAGTATAATGTCACACATATACAAATATAAATTTATATAATTATTACTAAATCTTGGACAATCGTTTAAAATCGATTATTTTCGCGTCGAAAGTAAAAGGAGGAAAAGAGAGAGAAAAGTATTTATATTCGAGAAATATTTTTACAAATATTTATTTATTTCAGGCAATGGATACCTCTACCGAAGTTAACACCAGAAAATTTTAGAATATTTGTTTGCCGATTTTTACATACCGACAGCTCTGTGTTTGATGTTTATGCAACTGTAAAGTACGTAATATGTGCAAATTAAACATAACATACATAATATGTGAATACAACAGTACCTATTATTCATATGCAAAATAGATCGTAAACGATATTAAGACACAAACAATATTAGGACGATTTTGTGGACAGTTAGACGGTGTATGTGTAAACATATTCATAAATGAATATTTTTATATTTTCTTTAAAAAATTTATGAATTATTGTGCATGTTATCATGCATTTTCGCGATCACGCATAATTACAAAAAAGAATTTATTTGCAGATCGCGAGATGTAAGAACGGACTTGAAGGCGTGATATTTACAAGCTAATAAAATTATATCATAAAAAGATTTTAAAAAATAATAAAAAAGAACAATACACACACACACACACACACACACACACACACACACACACACATACATACAAAATAGTCAGCAACAACGATAAAAGAAATAGTACAGAGAAGAAGAAAAATCGAGCTTTACGCGACATTACAAACTTTCTATATTATCGTGATTTCGCGCTTTCCCTGCTAATGTTATAATTCAACTTTAGTGTGTCCCAATTTTAATTTAAGCGCACAAGGCGCTAATCAACCGAACCAATCACAACAGATCGATTCTTTATTCTGCATGATCTCTGATATCTTCTTTCTCGATTTATTTTTTTCTCTCTCTTTTTCTTTCTTTCTTTTTATATAAGTGTAAGTTAAGCATGCAAATCTTCTTCTCTCGTGCTTTCTCGATAATGAGATCAAAACAAAATATTTTGACGCCTTGCTTTTCTGTCTATAATACAGTTTTACTATTCTCAACAGTACACATCAAGAGGAATAGCTAAAATCGATAATCTCGGTAAAACAAGATGAAAAAAATGCATGAAAAATTGTTATCTTTTTTTCACGGTTTTCTATATAATATCTCGAGACTTAATCTATATCTATATGCTTTCAATCCAATGAGTAACTGAAGACGAATTATATTTAACAGATTTGATGATTAATTGATTATTGATATTTTTATGAAATAATTTGTACAACCATACATATATATATATAGATTAAAAAATAAATATGCATGTTTCTATCCGTCTTTTTAGAAATATTAAGATAAAATCAATAAAAATCGCATACTATTTCTTGATATTACAGATATTTTTGCATGATAATGGACACGCGTATAGAGGAAGATATAGTTAATTCTGATGTTTACATTTTTGATTTTACCAATTTAACTCTTGGTCATATTTTGAAGTATACACCACCTATATTAAAAAAAATCGACGTTATCTTGGTATGTAGAGATACATTATTTTTATACTATATATAATATATATTTCGAAAAAATTAATTTTTATTATTCAATCTATTATAGGAAGCATACGGTACAAGAATTAAAGCAATTCATATGATAAATGCATCAAATTATGTCGATATCTTAATAACATTATGTAAATCAGTGATGAAGCCAAAACTTACTAAAAGAGTAAATTCAAATTAAAACTATGATATTTTATATTTGTATATGTTGTATATATAGATTGGAATAATTATATAGACACAACTGTTTTATGATATATCTTATTATTAGATACATATTTTATGATATATTTTATTATTAGATACATGTTTATACATCTGGAGCAGAATCATTATACGTACTTATACCAAGATCTATTTTACCAGTAGATTTTGGCGGTGAACAACCATCACTAGATATTATAGCAGGTATAACATTTTTTACGAAAAAATCATATATATGTATGTATTTTTATCAATGACTTTTCAACTTTTAATATTTAAAACAAAATGATAAAGAATAAATGATAATATTTGTACTTGAATATTCAGTTATATATAATAAAAAAATATTGTTTTTTTTTTAACTATCATTTATCTTAATAGTAATTATTTATTTTTTTAACAAACTCTTTTAATTAAATATCTAAACTTAAAAATTTCTTTGGGTATTTTTTATATTTAGATATCGTATGAGGAAAATGTTTCAGATTTCTATGATATTTTTTCAGATATGTGGAAAGCAAAATTGATGCAACGAAGAGAATGGTTCCTGGAACAAGAAAAAGTTAAAGTTAATGAATCTCTCCGATCAAATTCTGTAATAAAACCGGACGATGTATTTGGAGTTTCGGGAACATTTCGAAAATTGAACATTGACTAATATGAACATATTTTTGTGGATATAAATAATAAGGCTGATATTATCAGATATATATAGAGATACACATACACAAACTATTACATATAGTGTGAGGAATTATTAGAAATTAATATCCATAGAATAAAATTAAAAAATCTTATTGCCACGTAGAAAACAAAAATTGTAACGTATAATAGTAGAATATTATTTAGGAACATTATCATAACAAATGATAAATACACGTCAAATTACACACAAAAATGGTGTTGCAAAATATATGCGCATACATTCTAGTAAAGATATTGTAAATGATAACATATGAAAAATCACTTATCATAATACACATATTATATGGCAATATTTTCAGTAATCTTCAAAAATCTCTTTCTTTCTTAAAAAAATTTTTTTTTGATCTTTGAAAAGCACTGTCTAATTATGAGCAAATAATCTCCTGTTACTTGCTATTTTTAATAACCATATATCGAATTTTTAACCATAGACATTTTTATTGTCAACCGACACACGTGGATGGTAAACAGATAAATGCTCGATAAAACACGATTGAACATATAGTTCCAAGACTATCGATGTTGTCGACTATATTTCGACAGCGAGACAAGGGCAGCATTGTCGAGAGTGAAAGGGGATTGTATGTTATAAGTATGTTCAAGTCCTGAGGGAGTAGACAGTGAAGTCAGAAGCACGATAATAGGGATAATAAATGGCCTCGGACTACTCTTTGCAATTCACCTTTGGCTCGCGCTGAAACCTTTCGAACAGGGACATGTACCATTCTGAAACCGTAATATTGGCCTTTATTAATATACGATATATTATCAATTTGTTACTGTGTGTAAAGTCGTACATAAATGTATAAAACGTAACGTCATTTCTCGTAAAATATTTAAAAAAATAATATACATTTGCAATGTTAATAAAAATGTTAATAAAAAATTAATTTATATATAATACATACACAAGATAATTATATGTGCAAATAAATAATCTTTTATATATGCATATGTAAAACAGATATTAGGTGACAGATAATTATAAAGCACATTTATATTCATAATAATTCACACGAAAGTAACATTAATTCATAAAATATTATGTATAATAATATTAAGCATATCTCTGTAGTACTTTATTAATTCTAATGTACACAGCAGTGAATTTTTTTAAAGCGCCTTATTCTTATGCACCTTCTCCTTTATACATTTTGATATTGATTAAAATAAGTTTATACTTCCTAAAGAAATAAGAAATCAAAATTATTTCACAAAATACTCAACATATACGTAACATTCCTTTAAGTTTACGCTACATAAATGTACAAGAAAAAATCTCATACATTATTAGCTTGCTGTTAGTGCAAACATCTACTCTTCTATATAACAGTGTACATAAATAAATGCTTTTTTCCATTAACAACAATATAATAGCGGTCTGCTACAAAATTAATAGCTAGAAACCAATAGTCATTGTGTCTCTGCAAAGTATTGTCTCGTTTACAAAAGGGCAAAGGCTGCTACGAATGGCTGAAGAGTCGGATTATCACACAATCTGTACGTACTTATTTTCAATTTCCAGCAGAAGAAAGGGATAGAAGTTGTCCTTATCTTGCGCCAATCCTGTGAAGACTTACACCGACTCTGCGGGTATCGCAAAATCTCTCTAAATGGAAATTCGCTGTAGCGAAGTTTCCTCGCTTTCCTATATGCCTCAACACGTTGTCCCTAGACTGATGAGCATGCACACGGAAACGATTCCGCTTGCTGTCATTGCAGAAAGGGATCGAGAATATTCCTGAGAATTTCGCACATTGCTCTATCGAATTAAAACAGTCATTTTGTTAAGACAGTAATACCGAAAAGAATCGTGTCATTTAGTATTAATGTTGCAAACACATAACACGATGTTGTCTAATTTTGTCCCAAAAAATTAGCTCAAAGGCGAGCATGTTTTTAAAAATATTAATTATATTTACATTGCATTATAATAATTATTATATAACAAAGTTAACATTGACCGAAGGTCTTGTGTCTAAAAATCTACAAGCCATATCTTTAATTTTATTATTTTTGTTTGCATAACTTCTCTCTGAATAAATTTTCTGTGTTTATCAATAAAATCTGATAAAAACTGTAATTCTATCTTTTTCTTGTTTCGCACGTTACTGAAGAGACGTCGTTAATTTAAAAAAAAAATAATCTGTTAAGTTACTAACAAAAGAAATTAAATACTAAAAATAGAAATACAGAACAGATGACATCATGCTTGACTGCAAAAAGTAGATAAATTGCGTAAACAACTTGAATATTAATTAAAATAACAAAAAGTGGCAGCATATCGTCAGTTATATTGCTGTAAATTGATTTCAACCATTATCCTAAGATATCAAACTATCATCAATCGTATATAAATAATGAAATCATTATACAACAAAATTCAGTAAATTCACGTATTATGTTTATATTCTCCTTTGTAAGATAAATCTAGTCTGTTGATTTATTGCGAAAGTAAATCATCTCAGCTTTTTACGCTTTGTGACGCGGGACGACATCGATGTCAAAATCTAACGTATCCGTGACTTGCGCACTGGTTATCCCTTTGGAAATACAGAACCATATATTCTCAGATAGGTCACAAAGGAGCACCGAATACGGAGCGTTGAAAAAGCAATTGCTGCTATCCGTGCGTTGGATATAAGGAACGATTCCTTCGTATAGTTGTCATAAAAGTGCAGTGTGTTGTAGGCGAATATTCTGCACGCTATTTCCCTCCTCGGCGCAGTCTCGTCTGCATAGTGAAATTCACTTACTAAAATGTCCGAGGACTTGCATGAGAAAAATCCTGCGAAGTTACCGATGAATAATGGATCCTCTATTTCGGCAACGAGGTCTAAAGACGAAGCTTTCGAAGATAATATGCATCGCTGATTTCTCCTTGGAATATATTCTATCAGATATGCTACGCCATGGGATAATGTTCTCACAGCAATGTACAAAATATTTTATTATTGTATTATAAGTTTATCGCGACATTTTCTTCTCTCACAGGCAACATATGCCAGTCTTTTTCTCTAGAAACGTGTCTTAAAGTTTTACAACTTACTATCGTATAATCAAAATCTCGATTTTATTATATCAATGTCACATCATAACACATGTGATAAAAATTAATTAATAATAATTCTTGAAATATTCTCATTTATTTTTTTTTTTTTTTGAAGTCTTTTTGTATGTAGTAAAAGAAAATTATTTAACACGTAAAAGTAATATAATAATAGAGAATTAGATGCATTTGTCATGTCATATTTAATCACATTGAATTATTTCAGGAACATACGAGTCTTACAAACTTTCATCTCTTTATGAAAAAAAAATTTTTTAATAATAATCTCTCGTATAAAAGAAATAATAAATGTATATATATATCTCTCTCTCTTTACGATATATATTGTAAGAAAAGCTCTCCGCGAATTCTCATCCGAAATATCGTAAAATGTGTCGATTTCGTATTCACCACGCGATACCGCACCGCGCGAAATACGATCGTTCGCTAACAAAGCTTTAGCAGGCAAAGGTGAAATCGATAAATTCCGATCGGCGCCATACAGATGATCCGCGCAAGCGCGTGCGTCGAAAGGTGAATTTAAAATTACCTCGAAAAGAATTTTTGCCGTATTGGATAAAGTTGTTCTCCGTCGTGGCCGGTCAATCACGATCGTATCTCGAAGGGATGTTCCGTCCTTTCCACCCTCGGTCGCAAATGCACCGCACACGAGCCACGTACGATCGCGTGCACGCGTAGCGAATGACCGGCGATGAATCGGACGGTCGAGAACGGCGTGACAAGGGTAGGTGGGACATAATTCAGTTTTACGAGCCGCCGCTACGTCTGCGTTATTTATATAAAAGCGCCGTGGAAACTCGCCGAATCGCGAACTGAATCCATCGTTCTATTTATTATCGTCGACCTCGTTGTTGCACGTACTCACGCGCCTGTCCCCCTTCTGCCCGCTAGCGGCTACAATCTCTTTACTAGCGCGCACATCGAGACGATCGTTCTTTTTCCCCGTGTCTTTTCCTCACCATTGCGCCAAGTCCGCGACGGCTTAACAAGGAATTATTTATTGGACAAGTTTCTTCGGGAGAAACTTCTGCTGCCGCAGCGGTGGAACGTGTGAAAATATGTATATACAGGGTGTCCCAGATTAATGGGGACAAAACTCGTGTGCAGATAGAGCGGACCAAACCGAGTCGAAAAGTTCTTTATCATTTTTTTATATAATGCTTAATAAAAAACTTATTATTGAGTAAAGTCTGGCCAATCATCGCTGATCTTTAACCGAGCGCACGTTGGTAAGCCGCGTGCCTGGTAGTGCGAGAGCGCTCAGCTGTTTACACACGGCTCACCGATGTGCGCCCGGCTAAAAATCGCCGATGATTGACCAGACTTTATTCAATAATAATTCTTTTATTAAGCGTTATACAAAAAAAAAATGATAAAGGACTTTTCGATTCAGTTTGATCCGCTCTATCTGCACACGAGTTTTTTTCCCCATTAATCTGGGACACCCTGTATATTTATTGATTCGATTAAGTGATCAGATAATGTATGGCACATAGGCAATTTTGAACGATTATTTGTAAATTCTTTATTTATATTTCTACGTTTATATAACTTTCTCATTAGAATATATAACACAATCCTATTTGCTATTTTTTAATATGACACAAAAAACAAAGGTTTAATTTATAAAAATTATAAACAGATTAAAATTCTCAACATATATAATACAATAATACAATAAACGTTAGATATCATGTAATATATATTAAGTAGAATATGTAATTTTACTTTATGCCTAGAGTTGCAAATATTATTTGCGGCCATGTGAACGAATAGTATATAAGTAATGTTGTGCATTTGTCCATGGCGATATTGCACTATTGTGTTATATCCGATAATCAATGAATATCAAAATGTTCTTCTATTGAGTGAGCATCGCTTCGAATTTTGATGTAATCGCATGAGTGCACACCGCTAGGAAATTCTATTATATTTCCCTATATAATAATGATCTAATTAAACAAAGCGTATCGCCAATTGTGGAAGTTATTATATATCACGATAATAGAACAATAATTTATTCGAGAAAGACACGCGAATGTCAGATTATAAATTTCGTAAAAGTTCCTAGAAAATTAATCTCTCTTCGAATTATAATAAAGCTTATACACATCCGTTAATAACAAATGACAATTCAGGACTATAATTTAAAATGAAACAGTACGTATCACAAAAAATGTAGAAAGTTAACAACAGATTCAGGGGTAGGTAAATTAAAGCAAATCCCAGTATTTAATTAATACTGCTTCCTACTAAAACTATATTTCATTTTTAATTTCTTCGCCAGATGTAATAGCAGTCCTTATTGAGTTATAAAAACTTAATATTTTGCTTAATATCGCAGATGTCGACGATACGTAAGAAACTAATGGCAAATAATGAACGCAATTTAAAAATACAACGGTGCCTGTCCAATTTAGATTCAATCCCATTTTAAATGTCCGCATTATCCAAAATTATATATATTATTAAAGTTCTGATTGTGGAAAAAAGATTTTAAAATACATTTATTTCCTGCAAAGATATTCTCGTATTATCGTGTAAAATTCTTCTTGATATAAGTAAATTATCGAGGAATTTTCACAAAATGTCAAACTCTACGTAATATTAAATAGAAATCACACATACTATATAAATCTATTATTAAAAATTTTTTTTAAAAATGATCAAATTCTTTTTCTCTCTTTCTTTTTTTTTTGCAGCAAATTATATCATTAATTTATCCAAGAATTTCTAAAGTTATATCAAAATTATAGCTTGCAAAATTATCTTTTTTTATATATTTAGATTAATGCAGCAAATTTATTATACACACTTTCACTGCAAATTCTAAGGAAAGAACGGTAACCTAGTAACGTAGGTCAAGCTCCTTGAGCTCAACAACTATGCTAAAACTTCATCGTGAATCAATGAAGCGATGGCAGGTAATGACGCTCGACGGAGTTCAGCTCTTCATTGCCAGCAGCACCTATCCTCATCTCTCTCGAGAGTGCAGTCCATTCTACGTCGGCCTCACCATGAAATCCACTTTGACGCTATTGCTGAAGCTGAGTACCATTCTCGGTTCGAGCTCCGAGACGTCTTAGATATTGACGAACCAATTTCTACAATTTTGGAAGAGACTCATCGATTTCCACGCATAAACAAAACCGGATATTGCGATTCCCAATTCGATTTGTCAACGAGAAAAAGCAAAAATCTCACGATACTTAGCATTCTCACTGATAATATCTAACAATTTCGATATAGCATAAAAACGTGTACATTGATACATTCCTTTCATTCGCTTTTATTCACTTGTATATATTTTTTCTTTTTGCGATTTTCTCTGATCCGTTTGGCACAAACGATCATATCTCCAATTATTTTTTTATGCTGTCACATGAACTTCAGACACTGATGCTTCTCTGCCATTGTATGATCCATTGGGTGATAAAGACAAACCATTATTGTCTTTTTTTGTCACCTACCGATCGATACAGTTCAGTCAGCGAAATCAACTTCCACTTCGTTTGACTGGATAAAAATATACAGATAACAAAATTTGACTCATAAAAAAAAATCAAGCAACAACTTTTTTGTCTAATTCTTAGCAAATATTCTCAAAATCAATCTAAATATACCAAAATGTACCATACAAATTTTTATATGTAAAATAATAAAATATATGTATATTTTCTTAAATAATTATATAAATATACAATTATAATGCAAATTGTCTCTCTCTTCTAAACAAATTCCTAATTTTGAAATCGCAATCTTCAAAAAACATTTACTATTATTAAGCAACGTGCATGCATATATTCTGCAAAATATCGACTAGCTTTTTTACTGACCATCATGCATGCAGACAACGAGAAAGGGTTGGACGATAACGAGCACGCGTAACATGAGTACTTTTTTTATTTTTGAAACTTTTTCCATTCCCTGCAACACATACGCAACGAAGAATGTACTATATGTATATATCGAGCTCATGCACAATGCGGTCGTTTGAAGCAAGTTATTATGTTCGCGTTTTCTTTATTCCTCGCACATATTTTAAGCTCGTTTTTAATAATTTTACTCATGGTTTTAGATGCCGATATAAGCAATTTTAATGAATGATATTTTTGCAAATCAGGAAATCAAATCTTTAAAAAGAGAATAAATTGTACGTGTCGACTGTTGGCGCTAATGATATGGCATAATTAATTTATTCCCGTAAACAATTATTTAAATTTTATGCATTTCTCACTAATAACGTTCGTTTTTTATTATTCGTACAATTTAATTTTCCACGAATTAAATATAATAATAATTAATTTTATAAATACGTATAAAAATTTAACGAGGAAATTAGTATAATTTTATCAATCAATAAATATTTGTTTTATCAATCCGAATTGTATCACAGAGAAAATGCAAATATGTATTCCAATATTAAAAAATAAAACAATACATTAATAAATGTAAAACGTAATTATAACATAATGACATGCTTTCTGAAAGATTAAATTATTAACGGCTAATAGCGCTACGATAAGTTTGAGTATTTTTGATCTGGTTTCTTAATTATGCCGCTCGTTATCATGCAAATTAATTCCGACGATCAAGCTATCGCATTACACTATACTATGTGAACAAGTAAAAAATAGATCACTTAACCTGGAAAATTGACCATTTAGTTACTTTTAAATTATCCAAACTACATTAATAATTTGCTTCTAATCATTTGATATATATCTCCATATGTGTTAATTTTTCAATTTTTTTTGTAATTATCGCGTTATAATCAATTAATATGATAGACCGCATTTGCTAGAGGTTCTGCTTGCTATTACACTTATGTTGCAAAATATGCCAAAATTAACATATGCTACAAACAGCAATAGTAAATATCAAATAAATGTATTACACTCAATAAAAAAAGAGCATGTCTTTTGTAATAAACAGAACATATTTTTTAATAAGCGCAGAAATTTATCGAAAAAAATCATATACCAACTATTCGTTACACGAATAACGATAATGTAACGATTATGTTCGCTAAATCCCGGCATACGCGTCACGTTAATCGACAAGAAAATCCTGCTCCAATTTAACCCCGACGAAAGGGATGCGCTCTGGTAAAAGTTGCAATTAATCACGAGTTACGCGCTGATCTTTCTAGCGAGGACATAAATTAGCGCCGACATGATGATTTAAGCGGCTTAATTGCTGCATAGGTATCCAATAAAAAATGCAGGCTGTCGACTCGCTACAATGGACTATCTAGAATATGTGCGAAAAATTTTCTTCATATTTTTACATATGTTCTCTAATTGTTCATAATCTTGTTAATATCCGAAAAATTAAAGTAATTTTATCATAAATGAACATTTCTCGTAATGACTTGATTAATAATTCATTTAAAAAAAATTTAAGCGAGAATATTGCACTCTCGACAAAATATACACAATATTCACTTTTATATATAATAAATTATAAAATAAAAAATGATATACGTGTAAAACATTGTACAAAATTACGTGCTAATTTAAAATTTTAACGTAAGATTAGAATTATAATAGTATTATTTGATTTACTCAAATAATACACAAGTATGAAACTACACAATGCTGAAGCTCCAGAGATTTTATTTACTGCAATTAATTTTAGAAGTAAATGTCCCGCGAGATCACGTACAACTCGTAGTGGTTCGGAAAACTTTGATTTTTCCGATTAAAGGGACAATAGAGACGATATCTCGAGTAGCGCTCCCGTGGGCAACGAAGGGAAGAAAACGTGCAGGCTTGCCTCCTGCTTCGGAGTCGTGGCGCGGTCCTTACTGATCGACCGTTTCCGGTTTCAGAATATAATGCAAGTCGCGTAGCGCCCGGAAAATGAGCCCGCCTTTCTCGTTCTCTGATTGGAAAACTACGAATTGCTTCCCGCGGACGATGGACGATGCCGGCGACAAAACTGGAGCGGAGACGGGAATGTGCTTGTAAAAAAATCGAGGAAAGATGTGCCAACTGTTCCATACAAATAAAAAAAACTCTTTGACGTATATTCGTTGAACAAATCAAATAATTAAAATTAATTTCTATCAGTTTTAAACATTGCAGTTAGCACTAAAAAAATGTAACATAAGATTATCATATGTTTTTATTTCCTATTTCTGTTTTTACGATAGAAATCTTATATCGAACATCGAACTGTTACGTCGATACGATCAAATCGTTTGGTTCGAGAAAATCACGGCCTAATGATACCGTATACCTTAAATTACAAGATCGTTCGTCCGCGCCGAACTCTTTAAGAGTTTTCCTTTAACGGTATCGAGTGCGGAGTATCTCGAATGGTAGCACGATCCGAGTTATGACCTACCCGAGCGCAACACCACTTTTCCACGAAAGATTCTTTTTTCCCTATTGGCGAGAACTTTTATCGTTTACCTTATCGCCTCCCCTTAGCTTGCGCGGAAATAAAAAGTGGGAGAAAGACAATTCGAAGGAAGCAAGACTAAAGTGAACGGCATCTTTGACCAAAAAAAAATTATCACCGATGAATTTAAGCAGAAATTTCCCTTGACCTGAACTATCTCTATCGATCGCGCAGGATATTAATAGAGCACATACGAGGAAGTTAAGTAATAATATAACATATATATATATATATATATATATATATATATATATATATATCTATAATTTTGCTGTATTTACTAAATGTTAAACTTTGTTACGAAGTACACGCAGCAATCTGCATCTCATTAATTCCACTAATATTCCAAGCTTAATACACACGTTAACATCATGTATTGTGTTTCCAGTATGTTAACTGACTATTTACATATGTCAACAAAACATGGACGGTAATTCATTTAGTCGCGAGATCCTTCAGTTTGTAACGACAAAGCTTTTATTAAATTTCTCCCGAAAATTTTAAAATTTAATAAAGATCTTTCATCGACACACAATCCTCTAAGCCCCGCTTATCACAAAATTGTCGTAACACTACTTCTTTGAATAAACGACGTACTAAATTAGCAATAAACACAGTAAAAAAAAAATGCGAGTAATAAATAAAACGAAACTAAGATACGAAAAAACTAAAAGTAACCGACGGTAGCTTAAAATATTGCCCGACAAAGATCCCGGCAGGACCTTCGACCTATCGCCGTGAATAACATCTCCTCTTGAGCTTTTTTTTACTTTACGCGACACTGCGTTTTTTTATCCCCATCCCGAGCATATTGACATAGAAAAACCGTAATGCTCCGACCTTACATCTAAAACAAACATCCGCGCGAACTACGAAAGCTTCCTAATTTATTATTCCTAGCTAGACTTTTCTATTTTGACTATTACAAAATTGCACGAAAACATTCTTCTTTTCTATTATTTTTACACATGGAACCTATCATTTTTTCTAGTATCTATTCTAGTTTACTTGACACAACAAACATGGATTTTCGAGAATTTCCTATGAAAATGTAGATATGTATGTATATGATGTGTTACTTATTTCAACTATCATTATATTGGAAATTATAATCTTTCATCAAAATATTGTTATTAGAAGATATATTTATCTCTAATGAAGAAGAAAACGCATATACAGAAAAAAATCAAATTCTTTATTCATTAGAATAATCAATTATATAACTATAACTCACATGTTTGCGATAATTGATTTAATAATAAATGAAATCCTTTGTACTCAACATTCCCTGTAATGCGGACAAATGGGGAAATCTATGCTGTATACACAATGTAATGTTACAAGCGTAATGGTACGATTATTTTATCGCTGATGCGAATAGGCATAAACACAAAGGTATATTACATTTGCTCGAGGCTATTATAACAGAATAACAGCTTGTAATAGTTTCCAAATTAGACAGACATTATTCATAATATAGTGACACACATTCAATGACACTTATGTAGATGAAGTAAAAAACGTGCTCGTGAAATGATCAGAATTGAATTATTCTTAATAACAATTTGTTCTCTCTTATCAAATAGTTAAATAAAATGTAGCAATTACACAAAAGTATTAGTTTGCTCGCTCGTTGCGAAGAATGTATTTCTTTCGCGCTGATAACTCGGACGAGAGTGTCTGATCATATCGGTCCACGTAAGAAAATATATCGAAAGAAAAGGTATAGAATATAAAAAAGGAAAAATCTAAATCTGCCGCACAGATGTTTCCTATCACTTTATAGCGCTTGGACTCATATGTTCGGAATTTTCCGTTTTCCGTCATGTACGCCACACTTGAAATTGTATAATATATATATACATAGTAACCGATTGTAAGGCAGATATGTAATGCATCACACATACATCTTTAAACACATACGTGCCACAGAAAAGAGATCTTTAGCGCAATGTCATGAAAGTAATGTACGATTCTCTTTCTCGTACAAAATTCGTTTTCTCTTTTATCTGACTTTATCTACGTCCTTTATATCGAGCACTCTTTACAATCCATTGACGATCTTTTTAACTTTTCCCCCCTTTGTATCGCGCCACTTCCTCATACTTGGCCCTTGCAATAGCACATCTTACCTCTCCAAGGCTCCTCTTTCATACCTCTTACTTGCTTAATAAAATAAAAGCGTACCCTTGTTCCACAGTTGATGAAATCGACTTTCGCGATAAAATCACGATCACAACGGAGTCGATGCGAGTCCTTTTTATGAAGACATTCCGTAGGCAAATAAGATTACGACGACAGGACTTCAGACAACTTTGAACTCCTTGCGAAGCGCGAAATGTGAAACGACATGCTATCAATAGTCAAATAATTACACGATTCTTCACCTAAATCGTGTCATATATCCTGTATTGTTTCTTTTACAAATAAAATTATTTTTTTGTTTCAAAATTAAAATATTTAAATTATATTAAAAAATAACGCAAAAATATAATACAATTTTTTTAAATCCTTGCGTTATCTGAGATAACAATGTAATATAGCATTATATTATGGAACTGTTTATCGAATTAATATTCCACATAAACTACTCCACATCAAAATTAAAGATTATATCTGAGATTTCTCTGACTTCCAATAATAGATTAAAACTACTCAAATTTTTAATCCTCAGAAATGTGTCGATACACGAAGCTAGGCGAATATCGTCTCGTTTCACGAAAGGCAACTCACCTCCTGTTCCTGATTCGACATTCGGTGTATCCCCATTGATCCTGGTCAATCCTTCATTCGGATACGCAATCCCGATACGCCGAGATATCCAGAATGCCTTATGGACAGACTGATCCTGACACACGATGCACATTACACAAGGGAATCGCACGAGCCGATCTGCACCCTCTATATAGTATTCACCCACGTTACGCTCTTTCAACGCGGAATATGTCACTTTAAAAGACATTCGGAAAACTTTATTTTCATAAATCATGAAACAAAGCGTTTCTTTCATCAACAAATAAATTAAAATAATACTATAGACTACATAAAAAGTATCTCTAAATTAAATTTGTAATTTATAAATCCACTATAACATTTGATTTTACAAAAGAGATTTCTCCCTTATTTTTATATTAGTTTAAACTATCTTTTATGAAATTTTTATTAAAAAATATTAATATTTATAGCCACAATAGCTAGTAATGTGAGCCGTCTTAAAAAGAAAACAAGCGCGTGCAGCGGAAGCTCTGAAAGTAAAAAAAAAAACAAATATTTTCTTAAAATACAAAACAATAGTTTCAATTACACGTATGAATTTAAAACAAAAATGATTTATTACAAAATGGCGGACTTTTGAAGAAAAAAGTTCCAAAATTGGTGAGAAATTGACCTATGTTTTTTTAATATTATAAAAAAACAAATTAAAAATTCAATCAAAAATTCCATATGTGCAACTGAAGCTATTATTGTCATATTAAAAAAAAATACTATTAATTAAAATTTTACAAAATGTAATTCAATTGATGTACTTTGTGATATTAATAACATTAAAAAAAAAAATATTTACTAGAAAAAAATCTTTAAAAATAGTTTTTTTTTTAGCTGTTACACTAGTTTCCTCTTTTAATGAAAATTCTCACACACATGACACGCACCGCTTCGGTTTCACAGTAGAACTATACAAGTGGAAGAAAATTGCGAAGCGTATGGAGAAAATCGATAAACAGATACGAGAGTTTCATCACTGTTGTACAAGCCAAAACGAAGTGCTCCGTCACAAGTACTGACGCGTAACATCCCGGCGTGTGTTTCGCGAATGTAGAAAACTCCCTTTCACGTCCGAAGTTCGAGGTTACCGTTTTTGCTGTCGCAACCGCAGCCATCGGCCTATACGAGACGCTTTAGCTTCTGAAACCGCTCATTCTACGCGAGCCTGTTTCTTGCCATCGTGCAAACACAGCCGCAGCTGTGTTCCCGGATATAAAAGCGAAAGAATTGGTTTTTACGAGCGGAACACTTCTGGAATACTTGAGAGCAGAATAACCCCGCAAAGCTCTACCGTGGTACTTATGCATCTGTCGCACGTTCATTATCCGACCGACTTTTCTCTATAAATCGCGATTCTTAACGATTATACGACATTAATTTTTATGAAGACAGAAATTTTGTGAAGACAAATAACTCATATCTAAGTAAAAGGACAGGCAATAAAAGAATATAAAATCATATCTATCAATGACAATAAACGTACAAAATTATTGTTGAATTTGTGATGTTGATATCAAGCTGATTAAATTTTACTTAATCAAACGTGCGTCATAAAAATTTAAAATAATGTCTACTAAAATCTTGACTTCAATAGAAAATGAAATTTTACGTGATATCGATTTTGTCTCAGTCTCAAGATTCGCTTCTTGTCAGACGGTAGCCGGAACTAAACGATCCTACTACAATGGAATGAAATCGCGCTCATTTGTATCGATCCTGCGAACAGCCATTCGCTGCAAGGACAAAGCGTATCTCGCTTTAATCGAACAAAGTACTGCTTCTACTGATTTCCCTTCTACCAATGTTAGATCTTCGATAGAACTTCGACGTGTCGATTGTATACACGGACGATGGACTGGAATGGAATGGATTGTCACGCAAGTGTATGAATGGCATGAATTGTCATGCAAGTATATGAATGCGTATTCAGTAAAGTCAAAGGGGATCACGTATATTGTTAATTCCAAATGCATAATTAATTTATACTGTCTAGGATACAGTATAGCGCAGAAAATATTTAATTTAATTAAATTTTAGTAACAAAGTGTTTAAACTTTCATCACCATTATTTTTTATTACAAACATTTCGTTTTGCCAAGAAAACTCTTTGTAAAAATCGCACGTGCAATGTTACCTCTTTTATACACTCTATGTTAGCAACAATAATTCTCCTAGATGTTTTTGTGCCCATTTTCTTCTACGTCGTCAGAACGACGTATTAAATTGTATTATATTGTATCAAAGCTTTGATAAAATTTTACTCTTTCGTCGTCATCTTGGAAAGTCATACAAACTATATACAAGATATTAAAAAAAAAACATTCAATATTTATATGATAGATAGGACACATCATAATGAATAAAAAAAATCTTAATAACAAATAAGTCAATCATATTGCTAACATACAAAAATGTTTATAATTTCAGAAACAGTTGAACTTTTGACTTATGTTTACTAAGGTTTTTTTTTAAGGCAGGTACTATCTGCCATATAAATATTGAATATATTTCTTAATAACCTATGTAAGCAATATAAATAAACAAACTTTCGCTCTATTGTTAGATTAAAATATAATTCCCGGTAAAAAATAAAATTTTTCTAAAGGGAGAAATGCATGGTACATCATCTGGAGGGCTGATATTGTCGACAGACCTGAGAGATGATAGTGTGGGTGACGTCGGAGTAAACCGAGGAGGAGATAAGCCGTTAATCCATTACCGGTTAATTGAAGTGAATATAGAGGATTCTCTCCCGTCCCACCGCTTCCCTCTACGACTACATTTATGGCGGATGCAAGAAGTCCCCGAGAAGTTAATTTCTAAAACAAAGAGTAAGTATTATTATTATCGTAGCAGCGAATAAACAGGGACGAGTACCCAAGAAGTGACAGAGAGTTTGAAGGGCAGCGGTAAACGGGAAAGAGAGTATAGAATCTCCAATTGCTGTCCATTCCTACGCCCTTTACCTCTCTTTCTGCCCTTCCCCAATTAAAACTTATAAACTTCAACGGTCTCTCTAGTAGCGATACGAGTTTTATTTTTTTTTTTTCGACTTGCATCTGCCTATCCTTCTTTTTTGCCTTGCAAAACATTTCTCGCAGACTCGCGACCGAATTTAACGCTCAGACTCCACCGAGCTCGTTATAGTTGTTTAACTTTAATTGCGCGGCTGATAGGATAGCGCGGCAGCCGTTTCAACTATTTCAGTTTACGGAAAAACAATATACAACGATAAAAAGGAGCACATCGAGAGAAAGCTAATTTCAAATCCACCATGAAAAAGTCTCTATTTGGCAATTAAAGATTAATCGACAATGACTGTCGTTAATTTCTTCCCAGCGAAACACGCTAAACAATTTACAACAAACATGATATACATTATAATTGCGCAAATAGGCAATAGCAAAATTGCAATGGCGTTCAAAATTAGAAAATTAGAAATTAATTTTAAATACATCACTGAGCTTCTAAGAAAAAAATCTATACATTACAAATGTAATAAGATTAAATAACCCAAATGATCCACTTAGAAAATTTATATAAACGGTCATAAAAGCATGAAAAAGGTGATTTACAATTTTATTGAAAAGGGAATTGAACTCGTGATCTTATTTCGCGGCGAGATTATGTTGCCCCTTTTGCAAAAATATCTGAGACTGGAGCACTCCCATGGTCGTCATAAAATACTCTTTATTGCTCGCTTATTGCCGTTTAGGTTTAGGTTTAGGGAGAACGATATTAGCAGTAGTCACGGCATGCCATGAAGAACATTACCTTTAACTTTCACGTTCATCATCACTTCCTCGATTTTATGAAACAATATGTAATTTTATACAACGTTACGTCTCTGTATTTATGGTCCGCGAATTTATCCCGATTTCACCGTAAAGGAAAGATGGGAAAAACGAATCGAAAGATAGAAATTTATATTTGACCTATCTCCACTTTTATCTTTTCAATCGAAATTTACCGCTCGTTCACAGAACAACAGAGGAATGTGATAGAATACGGTTTCAACGCGGAATGTAAACTTACATTTTTCGTGAAAGAGCAAGCAGTAAAATTAAAGCGATCATCCATCCATCACTTTGCAGAATAGATGAGAATAATTTTATTTCATTTTTACAAGCGTCAAGCGATATACATATATTAATATATGTATGAAGCAAAAATATGTTATCAAAAGTTAATTTTAATAATATCTTTATAAAAACAAAATTTACACTTAATCGGAGATTTCACTACACATGTTACATATTATTAATTATTAGTACTTTTTGTTCAATCTTAGCTCTGTTCTGACACATATCTGATCGAAAAGCATGTATACAAGATATCGTAGAAATGTATATCACTCGGAAAGCTAGCAAAAAGTTTGATTTATAGCCGTATAATTAACAAAAGGAGCTGATACACACAAGTAAAGCTCTGCTATATTAATTCAAACGTCTCAAAGACAATCTCCTATCCACGCAACGTATTGGAGTAATTGTTAGTAGTAACGATATATCTCGGCTTCAGGTATGTGAGAATAACAGCGTCTACGAGCATCTAGCCAGGGGGATGCTTAATTAAACGTTCGTGTTAATTGCTGGGACTCCGCGTCAACCCTCGACCTGCGCAATTCCAACGCTATGCAGGAAGAACTTCCGGTTTCCATCGGTACTAAATGGAGCGGCACACACACGTACAGTCACACTTTGTCACGTATATCACTGCAGCGCCTTGTACTATTTTCAAGAAAAGCACGTGCCATAATTTAATGCTTAATTAAAATCTCGTTGCATCGGATCGCATACTTAGCAAGGCGTAATCTGCCATACCCTTTTACATGAGATCTCACGCACTTTTAATCAAGAAAGTAAAAAAACACAAAAATCACTTTCGAATCAATTAGAATCAGAACGGATGCATGAGGAGAAATTTTCAGAATTAGAAATAATTTTCGCAATAGATTATGCTTCCGCCGTTTTAAAATATCAGAAAAATAAGAACGAAATAATGTTACCTTTTATAACAGAATATTAAAGTTTTAAATAAAACGTGCGGGAAAACGCTGATAAACAGATAAACGCAGCAATCAAATATTTGATTACCGGCTATAATCACGTAGTTCAATTTTACCTATGTCATAAATTGTGCTAAAATTCAGAATAAAGTTTTCACATAAAAAGGCAAAAACATAATTTTATCAGAACTAGTCTTATGAATCATAAAGTTTTCGGATTTTGAATGCTCAAATAGTGCTGCATTGTATCCATTTTTTATGCTTTGTTTCATACAGAAATAAGTACGATGCATTTTCATATTTTATCCGTTCATATTATTATCGATGTATTATCGTCTCGTTGCGACCTAAGATTTTTTTATTCTCGAGGCCGATGCAGAATCGACAATTCAAGGATTAGCTATTTCGCGATTAAACAATCGGCCATGTTCTCACGCGTATTCATAGACGCGTGCATAAGCGTAGATGCACGCGTATAACTAGACGAGGAGGACAAAGTCCATAGTCAAACAGTGAGCGTTAGGCGGAACGACAATAAATTAAGCTCAGTCGGAACTCGAAATTGAATCAAACGCGGTAATCTCTAACGCAATTGATTCCGGCATGCAAACATCTCTCGAACATGGAAGGGTCGGTTCAGGGGGATGATTGCCGAGGATAAGAGAGCTGGGAAAGGGGTGGTGGGAATAGAAATATGTATCGATCGATCGATATATGCTATAATGATTATACTAATAACGCAGATCCCCGAGTTTCTCTCTCTCTCTCTCTCTCTCTCTCTCTCTCTCTCTCTCTCTCTCTCTTTCTCTCCGCGTTTGGATGGTATTTCATCATCTATCTCGATACCATTTATAAATAGCTCTCTACAGATAGTTGTTATTGCATATCGAATGGCGATGGAAATTAGTGCGTTGTATCTCTCAAAACATAATATAGTTCATAATAAACTTTAATTGTTGAAATACAGATTCGGCAAAATAACAACACCGAGAGAGATTAAAAAGAATAAAATTTTTATTAAACCGTGTTCGATTACGGGAATGAAAGTCTCTCCCGCGCGATTTCCTCTTTTTTCAATACCTTCTATAAAAAATATATAAGTTTCGGAACGATGATAATTAATGATTCGACTACACAGAATAATTTCCAGATAACAAATTAACGAAATTTTTGTGACGGACACATACGGGCATTTTCTAGGGAGATGCCGACAATGTTCTAACACAATGTGGTTAACAGGTATGTGATTAACGAGCAAGCTCGTTAAATGACTCGCTGTTTATACTGTATACCACTGTCGCGGCACTAAATCGGTCGTACCGTTTAAATATCAGCATCAGTACCACAGTGAATTCGGGAAACGAGCGCGATTTGCCAGGATCTGCTAGATTTACTAAGCAATGGCCTGGATAATCCGTCGCGTTTACTGCTGTATGTCCAACTCGGTATACGGGTATGTGTCACCTATATCACGTTATAAGTATTATACAAATACCATTCATACAATATATATTGCGTTATTATATCATATCAAAAATATGCGGCAACATGATATATAAATGTAGAATAATTGAAATTATGAAAATAATATAATATTATTTTGCAACGGCAATAAATCGATTGTACTTATTCTCGTTATCGAAACAATGACACTGCAGCGGGAAAATACTTTTTTTCTCATGTAGAATTACGTGTGTGGCTATGTATCTTTCACGATTCCATTCCAATCATGTAGGTCAATTGGTTTCTGGTTCGTGCACGTTCAAACTGAATTGTCGTATCGAGGTACGTCGTATAATCGGCGGAACGGGACAAGGACAATTAACCTTCCGCAGCAACGCGAACGCCACGCCGACTTTCCACCATCATCATTTACACAGCCCTGCCGGAACCTATCTCGGGCGAGGCGCAGCTGCGGCCACTCGACTAGAGGGTATTCCGCGTGGACACGCGGTGACGCTTCATGGCAGTGCAGTACGAGATGTCCCTCTTTACTTTTCGTCAGAACCTCTCGTCAACCGAGCGCGATGACAGCATACCGGCAATTAGAGTTTAATTACAAGCATCTACGATAGCGCAAAAGCTCGATGAAAAACGCACGATCGTGTTTGAAGAAAAATCGAATAGGCAACAAAAGCGATAAAATGAGATATTCTCTATTGAAACAAGACTCTTCAAACACGGCATGTAATTGATTGTAATTGAATTGCACATACAAATATATAAAAAAGGATTATTCGTATAAATAAATAATAAATTACGCCTTTATGTGAAATTCATCTCGAAAAATTTTATAATACATTCTCCATTATTTGGAATAATATTTCAAGGAAATTCAAATGTAACGTTGCATCCATTATAATGCAATATGAGAATAATATCTTTCATTAGAAAATAATCACTTTATGAGGAAGATTAATAATTCCTGCATGGTATAAACTCTCATTACATACGCTCGCGTCTACCATCATCGCTGAAAGATGCAGAGAGAAATAGGAAGAGAGAGGAGAGAAATTCCAGCCCGAGCATACCGGAATACGGTTTGAGTATGACCAACGTCGTTGCCGAGGAAACAACGACTGTTGCGTCTGTTCGGCCAGGGGATACAGAGGCTCGGAGGTTATAAATGCATTCGGTTTTAATACCGACAGCCAAGGATTATTCTACCAGTTTACACGCCCTCTTTTTCCTTGTTCTTCCTTCGTCGTATCCATTTCCAAGTGTTAAAACTCGCTCGGGTTGTAATAAAAAAAATACATCTTCTCACTGTGTGCCATTTCTTAAATCGCCAGAGTAAGTATATTTAATCGTTAATCATTCGGTATACGATGCGGAATAATGCCAGATGCAATTTACAAATTTAAATAGACATGCGACGAGACAAGATCAATATTTGAATACGTGTCGTACGCTGTGTGTTAACAATGTTCTCTGTATCGAATCTCACAATGCAGAATCAAAAAAGGGAAGTTGCAGTAAAATAATTAGTAACACTGTATCATAAAAGAAAGAAGTAAAAAAAAGAAAAAAAAGATGAGAAGGAAAAAATTAAAGGGAAACATTACAATAAATAATATATATAATTTTTTTCAACAATATTGATTTTCCAATAAAACCATATAAATGCAAAGTACCATAAATGACGGCGGCGTAATTCTCGCATTTAAAGCCATGCGAAACTATAACATACGAAAAGCGCGCAATCTCGTATGTGCGAATTGCATCAAATGCTGCACTAACGCTTTACGGCGGGCCGATGGAGTTGCCTGGAGAATTCCTGGAGCGTCGTGCCCTAAGCTCAGCCGCGTGTTTTGTTACTTACCGAAGATTACCGGCTTACAAGAAACCCAACGGTGGTAGAAGCGATCCGCCACCCTACAACCCTCGAGTATCCCCCTTTCCCCGTTCTTCACTCACGACGCTATTCCGCCCTCTCTACGGCCTTATCACACCCGGCTTCGCCGTTCTCGTGGAACAGGGGGTTACAGGGGGACAAACCTAGGTTGCATGGGGGTAGGAGAGAGAAGAAAATAGAGAAATTGAGAGAGAGAGAGAGAGAGAGAATAACGCCCCTAAGTGTACTTACTGCAAAGACCCGAAATTGGAGAACGATGTAAATCACTTACGAGA
The DNA here is from genome assembly GCF_021464435.1 of Cataglyphis hispanica. Lineage (NCBI taxonomy): Eukaryota > Metazoa > Arthropoda > Insecta > Hymenoptera > Formicidae > Cataglyphis > Cataglyphis hispanica. The sequence goes on along the minus strand of NC_065957.1, from coordinate 10,171,845 downwards.
TACACTGGTGCGCGCGCTCGAAGAAAAGCAAGACGCGCCGCCATTTATCGTCGGTACGATAATTCGCGCGGCTTCGTGCCGGAGTTGCCTGTCTTGCGAAGCAGTATCGGCACCAGCAGTCTGGAAGGGAAAGGAAAAAGGAATTTGGGTGGCAAGGCGAGCGAACAAGAAGGAAGGAATCTCTGTAAGTAATAAATGTGGCAGACTGTTGCGTTACGAAATTAGAAATTTGTATAACAGTGACATGTGTGTTCCTCATTACAATAATAAATTTGCTGATTCATTAAAAATGCATTTCCAAGGAATATTTTTCGCTATTCTTCTAATAATAAGAATTAATTATTCAAAATGACTGTAACGCTCGGCCTCTCACACGGATTATAAAATAAACTCGGCTTATTAAATATAGGAAACATTACGTGTTATGTAATGCAAAGAATATAATGTTACTTGCAAAAAATAAATCATTATTTTTTTGTGCTTTATTTATTTTACATTTCACCACATCGTCATATATGAATAAACTTTTTGTGCTATTAATCCTATTTAATTATTACCGCACAAAAAGCAAATCCGTAAAACGTTTTTGTTAACAACCGGGCACAGTATATGGCATTTATAACGCTCTTCATAACTCTCGCACCTACGCTTTTCGGATTCGGAAACCGGAAACAATGGAACGGTTGAATCAACCGTGGGATAGAGTCGGCGAGAGAGCTATCGATTCTCGAAAAGCTCCCTCGAGTCGATTTGAAGCAATGAACGGACGTACGCGGTAAAAAGCGACGGGCATTAAATCATCGTTGTTATTCTTCTTTTTCAATTATATCGGCCCTTCGATAAATCTAAGTGCTATGTCAATGCGTCGCACCCTGTCAGATTGGATGCGCGAGAACCCTACTGTCATAGGATTTGATTTACCTAATTGCCGCCTAAATGGATTATATGTAACTCGAAAATATTGACTAGACTGTTATACTTTTCTATTATTTTTTGTTCAAATATATAATGTATATGTAAATATATATGTATATATGTAGAAAATTTTCCCACACACAAATTTAGGATAGAATTTAAACAAAAGTATCTTTCTTGTAACTAAATAACTCGGTAGACATTTTTCTGAAAGGATGAGAAATACCGCAGAAATTCCCATCAAATAACGTCGATCGCTTGGAACTCGTGGAATTTGAATGAAATTTAAATAGTTGTCCAAGGAAAGTGGTTTCCTACGAAAACGGAATGAATAGCTACTCCGCGGACGTACGCACGAGATCGGATTGGTAATTCGTAGTTGGGTTCCAAACTATGTTCCCAACTTCCTCGGCTATCCTACTAGTTGCACCCCATAGCTCGTAAACAGGTCAGCATGAATGACAATGTAGCTATAATTGTATCACATCCTGTAACTTAGCCACGAAACAATTTCAAAGTTAAAATAGTGCATAGTTCTAATATTTTTCCACAAATAAATACTTAAAAACTGCAAATTATGATCAATTTACATTTTCAAAATTTGAATTCCCAACTTGATGCAATTATCTAAAATTATTCTGAAAAAACTACACAATCCCCAATTTATTCTCGTGAATATTGGAGCAGTCCTATACTCATTTGTAAATCATTTATAGATTATCGAAAAATCATTAGAGATTCTGCAATTCTTATTACGAATTTGCTCATCCTTATCTTGAAGCAATGTGAAATAAAAAGCGTCATCATACAAATACCTTTTTATTCAAATTTGCTCTAATCCCTTATTAGAAAATAATGTTAATCAGAGTGCTAATTTTTCAAAATTGACTGTAAGAAAAATCCTGCAAAGTTTCTTCGGCTCACCTTTCTCGATATGCTAGTAGACGAGTTCAGAAAGTCTGTGCTATCTAAGAAGAACTTAATCCTAATTAAAGAATAATATCGCCGGTTAATTCTAGTAAAAAAAAAAAGTAGAAAGCAAAGTCTCTGAGAATATGGCAGTGGAATAGAGTGAGCATTTAAATATTTCGAATAAAGATGCAGAAGAAGAATGGAAATGGTCGAATAAGGATTTTATCGCATTTTATAACAATCTCTCGTCCTTCGTTCATTTGTTCATATGATATGCAAAGTTTTAAATCCACCTTAGATATAATCTTACTGTCTCATCTCATAAATCTTTGAAATTGCTTGTTATTATCGTCATATTGCGACATAACACTCTCATTAAGCTCGAAATTGTTCAAGAAACGATTAAATATATATATAAATATAAATGTATATATATCATTATAGAAAAACATAAAATTCTAGAAATCTAGTTGCAAAATTAGAATGTTTTTGCCTTCCTTTCTATATCCTAAAAATAGAGGAAGCAAGAGGAGTAAAATTTCAAAGAGTTTTGCGGAAAGATACTGCCTTTGACAGACTAGAAGAACGATCTTTTTCTGTGATCATTTTTCAGAGTCGAGCGTTCGTAATATTGCTTAAATCGTTCTTCAGAATTTAATATCGTACTTACTTAGTTACTGTTATGCAATGTGTCATATTAAAATCGCAGACATAAAAAACACAAATTATATATGATTATATATATATATATATATATATATTATACAATACGAATATTTTTTATGTTTATGTTCATATATCAAGTCACCTCAAGTTTGATAGATATGGTAAATCTATAAAATTTATTAAAAAATTTCTCAGTTTAAAATAAAAGAATAAAAAAATTGCTTTTTGAAAAAATAAAGCTTGTATAATATGAAATGTGATGAATTTCATTCTGACAATTAGGCTTTATTCTTGGTGTAGGTAGAAACACGCTTGAAATCCTTCATTCGGGTTCGATTTAACTTTGTCGCGTACCGTCGCAAGTTAAATTACCAGTAGAATTGACGAACGGAGTTGTATCACGCTTTAACGAGAAATACTCGTTCGAGAAACAGAGATACGAAGATTGCGTATTACAATTTAATCAATATCTTTACATCAAATATGTACATCTTGAGAATAAACTTGAAGCAAATATAAACAAAGTATCAAATAAATGTAAGAAAAATATTCTTTTACATGAAAAGGATAATGTTATGTAAGTGATAATTATTTTTCTTGTAGATTAAAGAGCATTTGATTAAATGCATCGGTAAATTTTCGTAAAATATTCTTTAAAACACAAATCATTATTTTCTTCATGAAAACAATTCATCTCCCATTGCGATCATTGCAAGTTAATAAAAAAATACAAGGACTTCATTCGACGTATTGGAAGAACTCTCTTCCCGATTTCCACCTTTTTTTCTAGATTCGTGCTCATCGACATCATTAGCCGATGTCATTCGAGATACCGGTATCGATTTCGAATCATACCAGCAAGCGGATGGAGAAATTTAATTGGGAGGGTTACGCAATTCCCAACTCAATTCGAGCACTTGCCTGTCACAAAAAAAAAATACCTGCCAGGGCGTCGAGTTTGCGAGAAATCAGAACTGCCAGCTAAAATCGCTCGAGGGAAAAATTTTCCCCGTTAAAAGCGGCGGCCTCGAAGATCGTCCCTGCGTCGATCGTCGTGTTGATTATAAACTTTTTAATCACTTCGCGAAGCGCTTTAATGCGCCTTTTATCTTCGATCTATCGTTACCTTCGTCTGACATTTTATTTACATGAGATAAACTATCGTCAATGATATGTCATATCCCCAATTTTTTTTCCGCGAAACAATATCACTCTTTGTATAAAATGCAACAATACGTCTATCTACAATACAAAACGAATATCAATATCGAATGTATCTTTTTATATTCGTTTTCTCGCGCTCGAAATTTAGAAGAATTACTATTTACCAGAAATATTATAAAACGTATGCAAATATAAATGGTTGGAGTACATTCTTGTTTGCGCACCGCTAATTTAATCAAAGTTCTCCATTATATACGCATGCATTTATCATTTTTAAATTCTTAAATTATTTGCAACAAGAGCTGTATTTCCTCGTACATCGGGCTCTCTAAAAAACTCAGATTCCCATGTACTGTCGTAATATACCATCGAACGATTTAATTAACAACCGTACTTAATAAATTAGTATTCAAGATTTCCACTACTCTTTTTCGAGATCGAAAGCGAGGAGAGAGTGCGGAAGGAGAGAAAAAGAGAAAAGATCATTAAATATTACGAACAAAGTAGCCCGTTTACTTTTGCCGGCACGAAAGGGTGGTTCGGTGTTCGAAGTGCGAAGAATTGAAAGGAAGAAAAGAGAAATGGATGTGGCAGAGGCGAAATTGTAGGAATTGCCGAGCTAGGAATCGTCAAACGAAACGCTAAGGAAGCTCTTATCGGATTTTTCCGCGGCAAATCCCTTCGAACTATTTAAATCGCACTGCCAACTATAGTACATACCCACGTAATTCGCCGGAACTATGCGGAAAGTATTCCGAGCGGAAACGAGGGAGCGAACTATTTTGCGTTCTATACGCAACCGGGAGATCCACCGACCGAGGAAAAGCCACAGTAACTCTCCGCGGCAACCTCGAACGAATTGAGACGAAATTGCTACGGCGAGAAACGACGGCTTTATTCGAAATAGGATATTCCAGCAGTTTGCCAGCCGAACATATGAAAGAACACTTGATCACGCAATTAATTATTTAATCAAGAATACGTATACTATTACGCTTTCCACATTATTGTAAATATAATACACATCTACAAATAGACCTCCATAAAACATTAATTTTCAATATCATTAACTTTTGATATTATCAATTATTGCCAATTATTACCAATTATTTAATATTCTTTAGTGTGTGTAATAAATGTTATAACCAGGAAATATTATAAAATGATAATAATAATCATCATTATTATAATCTTGTAATAAAAAAATAGATATTTTAATATTTATTAATTTAATAACGTTTGTAATATTTTTCTCATATATCAACAATGAAACGTTGAAATGTGGCAAAGCATAAAAATATACGATTATTGCATAAACTAGCTTTATAGCGTATAATTTCAATATAGGAGAACAGAAACCAAATTTTTTCATATAAATCCATTATAAAATTTCAAACATTTTGTTCAAATTTTTGTTACTTTAAATCAATAAAACCGTAATTATAAATAATCTTTAATGTTGCATGCTTTTACGATATACATATGTATATTTGTACGTATATAATTTATTTTCTTCCCTTTCTCCTGGAATACACACATATTTTTATAGTTTTATCAATATTCACAATACAATCTTTTTATCCCAACTAAACATATAAATATAACGTAAAATTATCTGTGATTTATTCAGTTCACTTGAATTGCAATATCTTCGATAGAAATCGTTATTGAAGCTTGGATGATTTCTCTACGACTCTTTCATTACCTTAGAAATTGCACGCCTTTAAAACTCTGAAACTTCTCACAGTAATTAAATCGCTTCTCAAATCTCGGCTCGTTCAAATTATTCAACCAGAGTAATAATTTTTAAGGACCTAGATAATCAAAACCTAGATAATCAAAGAGTGTCGTCGAGCGTGCACGTGGCTCTTCTCTCTCATGTTATTCAGAAATGTTTCAATCTCAAACGAAAAATCAAAATAAAAACTCTAACCAGTGTTTTCACCGCATACCTCATTTAATCACGTGAATTTTTTACACGACTATTCAGTTCCATTCAAACAGTGACATACGACAATATCATGCAATGTCGCCTGCAGCCGGTTACTGTTGTTTTTAAAAAGTAGCAATCTATGTTATGTAACTGGTACGTGTGATAACAAAAAAAAAAAATTGATGCAGACATTCACGATATGCGACGGAGGCAGAAATAATGAATAATATCAAAATATAAACGAGTGGTCAGGAAAACGAGGATAAAAATAATAGACATATCCGTATGGGATCATTGACGAGTGCTCGTTATCGTTTCCATCGGACTTTTATTGGCTGCCCCAGTTATATGCACTCATAGCTCACTCCACTTGTGATTCCTCCCCAAAATACGCCTGCCACCTGGCTGCCAATAACTACGATCGTAGGTATGTGATCTGAATTTGAGCGAATATGTCACGTCAGTCTCAATGAAAAAGTCTAAAAATAACGAAAACTCTACGATCATGTCGATGGATATGTATCAATCGACGTATTCTATCAAAAGGGAGATTTCATGATTTTTCCTCCTCAGATATATGCAAGTAAATATTTATCCGTTCACTATCGTTAATATGTCAAATCATGGGAATGTATACCCATGCTGATGTTTCCATGAGATATAGCACATTATCACTATATCATTTTTATCAACTCATACATTAATATTATCTATATTAAATGTCAATATTATTATTTAAGTAAAAAATAAATATTGAACTTCACATAATCAACTAGTTATTATTCCGCAAAGAGATCGAAACATAATATACTATTTGTTTCAGATACAACATATTAAAAAAATATCAAGATAAACAAAATTTTATTAATAATTATTTAGTTCACACTCGACTCTTTAATGGCAGATACGTGTGTAAAAAAAAAAAATGAGTCTGTTTTACGCGAAAAATTTCTCATTCTCAAAAGTTAGAAAGCAAATGAAACAATCGAAGCACATAAACTTATCGCGCTATTCCGTCCTTTCGTTCGCGAATGTTATCTATGACTTTATCACTTTTCGTCTTCGTTCTCATCGTCGAGATCATGATATATTTATGATTTGGCACGCAAATGTTGCTCGTTCGCGCGTTCCGGATAGTATCGACCGTACGAAAACAAATGTCCCAGACATATATATATGCGTCGGCTGGGACGGCGGCCAGAAATCGATGGCTCGGCGTGACATTTTGATCGTAACGCATTAAAAGAACGAAAAAGACTTATCGAAATCATCGGATATAAGAGACAAACTGACGAAATTGAGAAGCGAAAAGAAATTCCAAGCTTACCGAGAGACGATCTTTCGTATCGTACCCGAGTCACGCGCCATCGACAAAATCTCCGTCGTTTTTCGCGAAAGTCCGCGTCGTCCGCAATAAGCCTTAAACTTTGTACACAATATGAACACTACGTTTACGGTTGAATTTCTACACGCGGGAAGAAAAGCGGTTATTTCGATCGTTTTCTCTCTCCCCAGATATGAGCCAAATATACTCTGTTAAATCAATTTAGTGCTCATACGCGTAGTGATAACATATTTCTGCAATATTAAAGTTATAAATGGGATACACATATAGTTAATAACGGATATTAAATTATTTAATCCGTTAACTTCGAAGAACTGCACGGTTTGCTATACTTGTTGATTTAAAATTTATGGCTTTAAGATTGCTTTCGATGCAATATCATCGGCTTAAAACGAATGGCACGAGTATTTTACATTTGAAATTATAAATCGGATATGTGAGTAAAATATGGTAATCAAGATATGTAAGAAACAAAGGTACACATTACAGTAATTGTTTGAAATCCTCTTTGCGGAGTGGTCACGTTGGCTACGTAAAACTCGATACGAGAGATATTTTCAGAGTTAATGAACAGATTACGTAGGGCTGACACTGACGTATACTAAGCACATTATTAGAATCAAAGAGCATTTCTGGCTTTGTCTGTACGCGGTAGATAAAGTGAAAAGAGTTATTCTGTGATCGGGCAGAGCCATTGTACGCGACACATGATAGCCTGGACTCGCCAGGCTATCATGTATTCGCGCGCAAAACGAGATACTAGTTTCATATTCGCGAAATATCTGATATTGGGTGATGCTGCATCATGAATGATAAAAAAATTCTATATTATTCAAACATAACTTATAATGCGACGCGTTATAAAACAAGGCAAGTAGACAACTAATATTAAGGTTACTGATCGTTCGCGATATTTCAGCAATTCTGACATTTATGCGCGCAAAAAAAGGATACATCAAATATCAAAGAGATAGTAAAAAAAAACTTCGCAGTTATTTTTTGTTTCATCATAAAAAAAAAAAAAAACAGTATGGATATATGTATACAGGAGAAGGACGTTTCGCCAGTTTATAAAGCCTTCTAAGCGATATAGCGCTTGTGAAAAATTTAAAATTATATTTTGAGGCACCTTTTAAATCTCTGTTGAACTATCACAAGCATGAGATTCTCTGTGACAGCATAGTCATTCCAAGTATACACTAACCATTGTTTGTCTATGCGGATCGTAATGCTGAAATAAAATTCTCGAGCTACGCATTGTGATCCTCTTTTCCGGTTTCTTTGAAGGAGGACATTAAAGAATTGGTTTAATTTTCATTCAGTCTGAGACAATTTTGTCGTCATGTGTTTCAAAATGTTTCGAAACATAGCGCTCCGTTGACTATTAAGCGGTTATTGGCCGCACACTTTTCTGAGCAGGAATTAATTAAGGAAACGATATTCATTAATTTGCTATCTCCTTTCACATCATATTCCATCATATTTCACATCATATTTAAATTTTCTCACAAATTTAATATAAACATCAAAAGTACCTCATTAGACAAATTCTTAAAAAAAGTCGACAATCCTACAATTAAAACTTCCGCTTATTATAATTTATGAACTAATATAAATATTTTCTTAGAATTGCTCATCCAAATTGATCTTTTAGAAATTTATTTCTATTAAACATACATATTCTAGTAATTTTATTTCCAATTCAATAGTCCTTTAAAGAAAGAAGAGAAAGATAAATCAAAATTTATCAGAAAATATAATTGAAATAATCATCATAGACTTATGTATTTTCAAGTTTTTTAATCGGTTCCTTTTTTCTTATTATGAGCGTATTAAAGAATTTCTATTATATTTTCTTATACACCTTATATATTAACGTTAATTGAAAATTAAATTAAACTTTCAGCATGCGAGAGTCCGTGTATCACTTTTACCTCCCGGAAAAAACTTTAATTATATCGATGTCTTACAAGCATTCATAGGGGACATGTAAGCTCGATTAAAACGCGAAACGGCATATATATATATATATATATATATATATATATATATATATATATATACACAACGACAGTTCGCTCAACGCTATCTCCTGTAAAATCGTACTTAATAGTTGAATATGTGTTTTACGTTGTCATTTAACCGGTCGTATAAACGCTACCGGAATACTCTCACACACATATGCGACATACATATGATACATACATATTAGTGCGTGTACATACATACGCGCGCGCGCTTATGTGTTCACCTGCAAAATAACTCGTATCGTTTCAAGTACACTGTTAAATAAAAAGTTTGCCATTTCGAAGTTAGCGTCGTAGTTTGCCGTTCGATATCGAATCGTTCGAAGTGTAATGTTCCAGTATCTTACGGGACAAAGTTCCAGATTGTTACGAAAAAAAATTACTTCTAGTTCAGTTACGACAAAACTGTAATTTGTGTAATTTCAACGCGGTTTGTGTTTGTTCGACCATGAATTTATTTGCACCACTACAAGTTTGCATTATGTATTATAAAATTTATGTGACCGCTACAATTTCACGTTATTCGCATTAAGATTTGTTGTTAAATAAATCAATTATTTAACAACAAATCTGCAGCATAAAGATAACTGTACAGCTAGACTTGTACAATACAAGTAATAAACAAGATAATTGCGTTTTCCGAGAATTATTTTCAATATTTATTGCTCTTGAAAATTTAATGTTACGTTTTATCTTCTACAAGCAAAAGTAAAAAACTAAAATTGATTAACATATAAATTATTAGTATTTGCAGAAACATCATCATTGTAAAAAATATTGAAAAAAATATGAGATCAAGTGAGTGTTAATTAATCAACCTCCCATTACTTTTTCTATTTATTGAAAACACATTATTTTCCATGTAATTATAAAAAGAAAAAAATAGCCTACAATACGATGTAAAAGAATTACCAAACAAAATCCAGGAAAAAAAAAGAGAAAAATAATTGTCGAAGACAAATATCAAATACCGTTTTAATAGATTTAGATATTATCATTATTACTACTCCGAAAGTTCAGACTCTCATTTCAGTGATATATATGTGGATCATGAAAGTTCAATTGTATTTACTGGGTTTAAGATTGCGGATTTTCTCAATTCATAAAATTGAAGAAAGTCGTGCACATATAGAGGACAAAAATTAGCTGCTGTATTATTTAATAATTTTGATTATTAATTACGGATTATTTTAGTAATTATTAAAATTACTGATTATATCAAATTATATGCAATTCATCAAACAGAAAGATAATGAAAGAAAGTTGCTCGCAACACAATACAATTTTCAAAAATTGAAATAACTGCCACATTAATATAATCATAAAGCGTAAATAAAAAAATTGCATTATAACAAAAAGATATCGATATTCCTTATCTGATTTGAATGTTCTTGACCTAACCTGACCTATGCGGAACTTTTACGTGTCGAATATATTCGACTGTCTGGTTGCTGCAGAATTTCAAATATTCACGAGTCGATTGTAAAAGATGCAGTCCAATCTCCGCGAGGTGCTACACGTAATGGAAATCTCTTTGAAAAATTTCTCAGCCTGCTGTTATCCAATAAAGTTTACCTTACTCGGTCACTCATTCGTATATCTTAATGTTATACAACTTCACATAACACACCATTGTTTTCTTTCTAATTTTATTTTGTCCCAAATTAATATGGATATTCGAGCGCAAACAAACTTTTTTTTTTTTCAACACAAGCGTCATATATGCGAGTAAATTTTTTAACTTATTTTCCTCCTTTTATACACTGTTATTATACTAACATTATAAAACTTTTTCTTCTTGCTTCTTTATGCTGAATTCAGATTTAAATTATTCATAACGCTAATTAGCCTTACATCGTATATCAAAAGGATGAAAAAAAATGGCATAAATGAATATTATGACTAGATTACAAAGTTATAATTCATGATAAAATGATAATCGTTGTTGTAAGGTCGTTCTGTATGAAAAAAGTCCGTCAAGATCGGAGATTCGAGTCTAGTACGCAACAAAATAAATTCCTTTCTTGGAGGCTGAGTCCACAAAATCGTATCCACCGTACACATCTGCATTTTATGCTGAATGTTATGGCCTCGTGGTTGATACTTGCATTATATCGCACATAAAGATATCTTCAATATAGTACATGTAACAATGGTGAGCGACCTATTTCTCTTTCGAAATATATCCAAAAATACAAAATATGAAATCATATATTCTTCTCTGATAATTTTCATGATGGTAAATCATCAAATACAATAAAAAAAATCGGTTATTTTTCTCTGTTAAAATTCCTGTAAGCTTGAAGTATAATGTGAGATAATAGATTATGCAGAATGCAAATTATTTTCTCATTTGCTTAAATCAAAAAAATTTGACAGCGAAAAAATACTATTGATTAACGATAAACTGTATATATGTACATATATTATGCATATATGAAAATATTGTACTATTAAAATGATATCAAATTGCGACATCAATTGCGTATTTATACACTAAGAGTGGTAATGATATGTAAATTAGATTATTGCCTACGTTTACATGTATTATCTCTAATATGCGCACAAAAAATTAATGGATGATATATATATATATATATATATATATATATATATATATATATATTTACATTCCATAGATACGCATATATGCAAAAAAATTTAAGCGCACCCACGTCTCTTGCAGCTGTCAGCATTGCAGGTATACCTCTTCCCCTACCTCCATTTCCACTCTCGGTGTGATAATTTATCAGGATCATTCCGGTGGTCACAGAACGTGAGCGTGAACAGGACACCCGGCGGATTTATGATAACGATAACATTGAATAATTCGTGGCAACGATTGATCGCACAGTCACAACGAGATGCACGACGCGACGCTTCAGTGGAATTGCGTGAGCCATAGGAATTATCGTATGATCATGCATTACAATAAACAGGAAATTTCAATAACCGATGACTTATTCGAAAAATTAAGCAATAATAAGCTAGACGTTTAAATTGATTGTGTGAAAAGTAAAGTTCAAAAAGTAACATTTATATATCATAATAACGTATATATAAAAAAGACGAGAAACGCGAAAAGATTTAATAAATTTAATAAATGAATAAACATAGACGTATCAATTCAAATCTTTACGTTATCAATAAAGAGTCTATTAATTCTGTAAATCATTGTTTATTAAAAAAACAATAAAAGTGCATCTCCATTCACTATAAATATCCAACGTAATTGAGAAGAGAAGAATTCTCAATGGGAAGAAGTAATTCAAAAGAATAATCGTTATTACGATTCCGTAGATATTAAGGTTACAAACGACACGTCGCCCGATGCGGTTCGATTTCCACGTATAGAACTACGACATATATCACGCGAAAGCTCGCTTCTACGTGAATGGAAACTCGAGAGTAACTTTCGAAAGGTCGATAATCTTTGCTTTAATTGAATGACGAGGGGAGGAACAATATCATTCAAATGTCCGCGACGCTCGCGTGTGCTTTTCAAAAAGTCTATAACTAGATATCTAAAAATCTAAACTCTAAACAATAACGCATGGAAACGAAGAAAATTGTAGTGTTGTAAACAGTAAGAAAATAAAAATGCTTATGGAAGAAAAAGGTACACAAAAGAAAACAAACGAGAGAATTCGGCAAATCCGCAACACTGCGTCACGCGACGATTTGCAATTGTATTGTCATGTAATTACGTGTCACTAGCAATGTTTTGCATTTTATCTGACCACCACGATGTTAGTACTATCTCGTGGCTGTGTTAATTTAACCGCTATGTTAAATTCCGCGAGTAAGAGTCGTATGTCTCGTTGAAATCGAGAGATCCCCGAAGCAATCAGCTACAATTTGCTGCCGCTTCGATCACATTCAAAAAAACAAATGGTCTATAAACTGTAACAACACACAAATGATATGCATTATGTCAAAAGGAAATTTTCATTTCGCAGCTTAATTAGGATCGCATCGAAAACAGAGATATTTACTCGATAATCTTTTTTTAAAAAAAGATCTCAAACACACAATTCACACGTATTGTTAAATATTTATAACATTTTTATGCACACACACATACAAACTGTGACTAACAATAAGATTTTTTTAAACTCGCCGAGATAGAAAACGCAATTGGGTCGCGTTCATCCTGAGATACGACACGACACAATCGACGGCAGAAGAAAGAAGAGTCAGGAGTTTACGGATGAAGCGGTTGAAAGAAGAACGGCGGAACCGGAGCCACTTAAGAGCGAAAATTTTCGTCGAAAGTCGACGAATAAATAATTCTTGAACGAGGCATTTCCATGGAGCGAGGACCCACCTTTCCCTGGTACGAGCGCAACCACTCGGTCCCTCTATCCTCCTTTCGAGTTGTGTAAAGAGTGCAGGGGGCGACTTTCCCCTTCCTCTGGGACAGCCGCCCTTATCACCCATTGATTTACATCTCCAGTTGTTCCTGCGGGATTCCGCCTACCTGTCGCACTCTCTCTCTCTCTCTTCTTTCTCTCTTCTTCCCGATTACCCCGTTTTTCCTCGACGATGTGCCACATCGTGCATCGTACCGTCTGATTCCCAGTTTTATTTTCTCTTTCGCCAGCCCCAGAGGTACCCTCACCCCCATTTCCACGGAAGACTGTCCCGGATTCCCCAGATACAGAGTACGCGGTGTACTTTATTATCACGTTAGACGGGAATAAATTAAGCAAACGATGCGCGTGTGCTCGCGATGCTGGCGGTACATGCTGGTCGTACAAGATATTCTGTTTGTTTTTCTAATACTGTATATATAAATTGGACGCGAATATACCAAATCAAAGTTCTCAAGATAAAAGCGACAACAATAGTCAGAGGCTTTTGCAAAATATATATGTATGACATTTTGAAATTTTATAAAATATAATATTAGGCTCTTAAAAAAAAGATCACTACAATTACAAATACATTGGAAGTAACAAATTATTTTTACATTTTTAATTTTCGAAATTAGATTTGATTTTCACTCATCTCATCCGCGCGTTTTTTTCCATTCGCTGCATGTTACTTACGTCATGTTACGTTCGCGACGGCGAAAATGAAATATGTTCCGACACGACAAAGACTCTAGCGTGATACCCAGAAAGATTATCTCAGTTTTCTTTCAATGCAATGTTCTTCAAAAGTATTTGAACATGCATGATTTGAAGTCGAGAACTTCACCGGCACATTATGCGCACTGGCACTAGAAATTCGGAATGAGAGGATCTTAAGAAGATGAGTTTCATTAAAGAAATGCTGCATTAAGAAATTGCTCTAACCGCAGTATTCTAAACCCAGCATGAGAAAACGTAGGGTTGAGTTTCTCATTTAGGATAATTAATACTTCTTACACGATGAGGTGGAACGACCTTCCATTATCACGTAATGATAAAGCATCGCAATTTTTCAAATGAAACAGTATCTTTGTTATATGTATCATTTACGAGACGATAGAACAAAACATTTAGCGATTAATTATAATCGAGTAATAGTCAAGGATAATAGTAATGATTTTTCTAATAGATTTTTTTATTGAAAAAATAATATTAAAAAATTAATAGCATATATATTAATATATGGCAAAAATATTAATACAAGAATAATAATAAACAAAATTTTTACATGGTTTTATTTCTATGCCACTTATTACCTACACTCAATATTTTCCTTATGCACGGCGCTTGCTTCATTATGAAAAATAATTAAAATTATCAAAATATTATATTAGCCTTATTTACATATAATTTTTATAATGAAGTCGAGTTTACATCAAAGTTTTTGAATATGAGATATTTTTTATTTAAAGACATTTAAAAAATTCTAGAAAATTATGAATAAATTTATGTGAAAAAAACATTAAAAAATATTAAATAAAATAATAAGCGCGTAATGTATTATACTTTTATTTGAGTAACAAAATTTGAGAAACAAAATATTAAAAGGAACATCAATATTAATGTACGAAAAATAATTTTAGACTCTGCCTTTTAGTATATCTGATGTTCTAGACATATGACAAATTGAGAACGGCAAAGCGATGAGTACGTGTAATGGAGATGAGACAAGGCGAGACATTCTGATATTGCGATGACAGCGAAACGCTCCAACACTTTGAGTTCTGAATGAGCGATGAATGATGTTCACAAGCTTTGCACTAAAGTGCCTTCGATCGCGCTATGCACGTGGTTTGATAAATGATATACCAACTTTATTAATCAGTATACTCTCAAATAACTAACACTTTTATTTTGAAAAATATCAATCACCATTCGACATATATATCGTACATATTGTGATAATAATTATAATTAATTTTTAAAGTGCCTGTCAAATTTTTTCTTATTTTTTAGATTTATAATTTATTTCATATTATAAACATTTTTTTTAATTATTGTCACTAAAGTATATAAAATTTATCATCTTTTTATGATTACGTCCTATTCAATGTTCTTTATTTTCATTTTCTACTTTTTCTTTCTTCTATTTTCAAAATATTAGTTATCAATTTTTATTATCAAATAGAATGTCCAATTTGTTATCATTGCATAAAATTGTATTGAAAAATATGACTTGTCATACGACCATTTACCTTAAAAAGCCAGCACTCTTTCGCGTGATGCTTTTTATTTGTCGTCGCCAAAATGTACCACGACAAATTGCATCAGTCTGTGACCTCAGAATGCAACGAGAGAAACGGTACTTTATCCTAATGCCAGGGCTACTTCGTTATTTCCGTTTATGGTTGCGCTCTTCCAGTTGGTCAACCAAATTCGATTTTCTCGTTGCCTTCGACATTTTAGCCGTCCATACTCCGTACTACTCATCCCCATTTTTCGTGTTTTACCACCGACCTACCAGCATTGTATAATTACGCGAATACGTTAAAAAAAAATATGTTAAAAAAATATAGTACCAAGCCATATTTAAAGGCAATGTATTTCAATTAAATTTTATTTTAATTGTTTGACATTGCACGTTATACGTGCGCTCACGTGAAAGCATTTCAGTTCTCATGTAATTTTCTTAAAACTATATATAATTCGGTGCATAAATATACATTTTGGCATGTATTTAATCTATTAGTTATTTTCGTTTAATTGAAAAAAACGAAACATAGCTTGTTCTTTCTGCGCCATTGCTATTACAATGCGAACATTATTGTTTATTTATATACAATCATACACAATAGCTCGCAGCGAACTATGACGGTGTAATTATTTCCTACTATGAATCATATTTGCATTATTATTAAATATTAGTAATACAACGCGAAATACAAGCAAAAATAATAATTAATTTAACAGCACATTAATGATATAATACATTCTACTTAACAACGATACTATCGCAACAACAATATTATCTCGCGAGAAAAGATATTTTAACCAATTTTAATAATGTACGCGTGTGGAAAAATTAATCAACTTTTGCAATAAGCATTAATTATCTGACGGAATCGTCAGATCTTGTAATTGCATATGGGAACATGCAGATGTATGTGTATGTGTGTGAGCAACCGATAGATCGCTATCCGGATGATCTAAGGAGAAAAGGAGAAGCAACTAAGAGATACGCGAGAAACAAAGAGCAACACGTACCGTCGAGAATACACCGGGCACGTGTTACATGCGCGCGACCACATGATCATTTCTCGATTCTCCTTGAACTCGTATATATTCGGATCGGTGCACAACGCCAACAATTTCCGCTGGCAGAAAACCATTTTCTCAAGAAGCCGTTTTATTATTTAATGTTTAATAGAAGCAATCCAAAGATAAAAGTTTTTATATAATCGACAACTCGGATCAGAATATTGAACTCAATATTTGTTTGATCAAAAATTGCATTGTATGAATTTTACGAGTTTTAGGAAATTTTTTAAAAAATACTGCGTTATATATCAATTCAAAATTAAATTAAATATAAATGTAATTAAACAGATATTTTAACTTTATTTATTCATAAAAATTTTAAAATATTCATTTTATTTAAACATGATCGAAGTTTATATCGTTATTATTATAGAAAAATTAATTATTTAATTAATTATATATATATATATATATATATATATATATATATATGATTTTATTAAAAGCATAATAAAATGTTTGCTTTAAGAATAAAAAATAAAAATTCTTTTCTATCATTTACTGCACGATACCAACGTCGTTTTGCTTCAAAGGATTTAAATGGAACAACGAAAACGGTGAATTCTTAATATTGCTTACAGGAGAAATTAGTACTTGCGCATAATTCTGCTTGCACTTAATGAATCATGTTGAGAAACCACGAGCTGCGAGCTTTGTGAAATCGCGGCGCGGCATGGAAACACGGCACAAAAGACGAAGAAGTCAAGAGGATAGCCGGTAAAATATTTATTACTCGCGCATATAGACGGCCCGTGCGCTGCAGAAGTTCTTCAAAGTTTCTCGAGCGAGGTACCATACAAGACACAATGCCGCACGATAATACTAAAAGAAAATAAAAAGAATTGAGGGAGACATAGTATCCGACCGTAGATGATGTGCATCCTTCCTATCGCGAGCCGCTTTCGTTGTTTCAGCTTCGTAACTTTAGAATTACTTATACATACAATTTGCGCAATATCTCTCACGAGAGATCGGTCGCTCGGGCCGAGATAGAAGTCCGTTCATAACGAAAAAATGCGCTTTGTACGAGACAAAATAAAAATTATAGTATAACGAGATTTATGCTATAAATTATACAACTTTTAACATGTAGGTTATAACTTTTTAACACGTAGAGCGCTTCAATAAAATTTAATTATGATATCACGGCTGATTTTAAGCTTTTTATGAATAAATATAAAAAATTTATATATTCTTTTTTTTTTTATATTTAGATTGATTAATGTAGATTGTTTTATATTTTAATATTATTTTTAATCATTAATATTTTTTATAATACATATCTCTTCCCAATGATTGCTCAAAGTAAATCCTAAATAATCTTTTTAAATATTTTATCGCGCGAATGCGGTCAACACACACATATGTGTTAGTATAACTTCACTCTCTGTTATCATTTAATTACCATCATCATTTACATCGCGCTTTTATTCGAAATAAAAAATTATAAAAGCTCACGTATGCGAGAGATATCAAACTTTTGCGCATTTCAGGTCGTTAAGCGGCAGACAAAATAAATTTTGTTTTCGCTGTTCAGTTGGCGGAAATGCATCGAGAATAATTAAATCGTGGTCGCCACACCAAATGTCGCGTATACAACATACATAGTGGCAAATCCTTACAAATAAATACATAATAGCTCAGACGAGTGTGATAAATAAATTCACTCACCGGGCCGTGTATCGATGCTGGCAATAACTGCTGGCTGTTCCATCGATGTCGATAGCTCCGATTCGAAAAGCCGTGCCAGATCAGTCTCGTCCAGGATGTTCATTCACGCGCGCATGGATATCGGAAAAACGCGGCTAATTACGATCGCGCGACGCTTTACATTTGCCCCCAGACACTCCTGTCACTCGCGTATAAACTCGTGATTTACTTCGAAGACGCGCGTAACGACATTAAATGGCGTTCACTCTCCGAATCGACGCGCAAATACGCGCCGTGTTCTACACGTTCACTAATACTGCGATTCGGATATTCGATAATGGCTATAAGAGCAACTAATTACTACGCGCACTTCAATACACAACGATCGACCGACACTTTACTCGGCACTCCCGATACGCTGTTAATTAGGCGCGCGACACATTTCGAATGAGCGCGAACGATGCGAAGCGCGCGCTCCATGCACGCGCCCGAAATGCGCGTGAAGTTAGGCTTTGACGAAACACACCGGACCTACGAAAAAAATGTTTTGCACAAATTATAACAACAATGAACGATCAGTCGTTGTATATAAATGATTGATTACACTCTCGACCTTATTTTCACGATTCGCAGATGGGGCCAAATCATTTCTGACAAATATAAAACGTGAGAAATACAGACAAATTTTCGAGTGCGTCTGAATGCGGGACGAATCGCGACGCGAAATGAACCGGAGCGGCGCGACAGTCGCGTGCGCGCACACGCACACGCTGAGCTACAGCGCGCGCTATACACACATGTGAGAGAATATAAACAATTTTCTTATTGTAAATCACAAGTTATTTTTTTACACACACTCACATAAATAATCAATATTAAAAATAGCAATTATATTCCACGGTGTTAAAAAAGAATTTGCTTGAAAGAAATATTTTGTACGCAAATTAAAATTATATATATACATATATATATATATATATATATATATATATATATATATATATATATATGTATATATATATGATGAAGAAAAACATGGATATATTTTTTGTGAGGTATTTTACTTTTTTTGCGGTAATTCCATCCGTCGGCCCTTTCCTTACTTTCTTTTTTTTGGCCTACTGTCTCCGTGAACGGCCTCTTTATTTTGTTCGTTCTCTTTCCTTGCCACTACGCAGTCGCAAAGTTAGACGAAACTCGTTATCGGATAGAACGGGCGATTACCGCCTCGTCTCGAGTTGGTGCTCGACTTTTAACGCGATTATACATCGCTGAAACGCTAAATTGCACGACGCAACGAGAGTTAACGCCCGCGAAAACTATAAGTTCGAGCGATGCGCCTCGGGGAAGAGTGGCGAAAAATATCTGATAAAACGACGGGAATAGCGAAAAAGATAGCCCGCCATTTAGCATATTGCGATCATGATACTGCGAATAATTTTTCAATAAATAAAAATTACAGATCTTGTGACGGCACATGAAAAATTATGTTAAATATGTTAATGAAAAAAAGATTGTTTATAGGTTGAATTCTTCCTCAAAAACATTTCAATATCATATATCTTAAAGACCGATGAACAGCCACAATATTCTTTTTAAAACGTTTGAGAAATAAAGCAAAAAACTGACAGCAAATAAGGAACGTAGTAAGGCTAATATGAAAAGCAAACATCCCGAAAAATCCCTCGCGTTTCATAAAACTGTTCTCGCGCGGCTCCACGTACTTTATACGCGGCTCCGTGCCGCAAATAGACCGAAGAAAAGCTAAAGGCAGAAACGAGAGAGGTAAACGCGAAAGCCCGATAGATCGAGCCAATCGTTCACCTGCTCAACCAATCGCACACCTGTATTCACCCTCCGCGAAGCTAAACCAATCGGGCCGTACGTATCGTTGTTGTTTGGCCAGTTTACGAGCTCCACGGATATCGATTACCGATCGCTTCGGCGGCTATCGCTTCCTCCTAATACTGAAAAATGGACCAAAGCCTTTGCGCGAGAGATCACCTACGAAAGAGAGCGCGGAGCTGCTATTGCCGTGGAATTCTCTCAACGCGCTCGACGCCCGATGGAGGACCTCGCGAAGAATGCTCAAAGTTTCCGCCCGCTTTCGGTTCGCCGGCTTTCGCTGATGGCTGCAATTAGACCTCTGGCTATCCCTTTATAGCACACACGCGCGCACACCGCTCGAAAAGATTGACCCTCGCAACTAGAAGAGAGTAGACTATAAACGAGAACATCCTCCCTAATTGAAAGCGAGACTTTAAATTTTCGGAAACTTAATGAATTAAAAGTAAGACTGAAATGAATGTTTGCTCGTCCATCTTATTTTTTTATTATCTATTAAAATAACATTTATGTCTAGAAATTCATCAATAGCGCTGTTGTAATATTGAAATAAAAGACAAAAAGAGCTTTTAGATTAACATTATATTTTAAATAAAATAACGAAGAAATTTCTATGGCACAAATGCATTCTGCAGTAATCGATAATTGTTGAAGTTTTAATTGCTCCGTATATTAAAATTTTTCGAAAAATTCATTCTATCCATCTGACATAAAAATAATTATTTTTAATTAGTTTTAATTATTTTTATTTTTTTTTAATTTTTATACTTCAATGAAAGAAAGGTTATAACTATATATAATCTTTATATTAAGTTTACTTTTCAAGGATTATTACTATTTTTATTTTTATACAAAATCTTTGTTCAAACGATAATATTGTATTATCTATTTCTCGTTAATTCAATACTTTTCTAGACTTATTGCTATAAGCTTAAATAAAAATATAACTATTATTCGATTCTTTTACATATCAACACAAATATTTTTCGCTAAAAAAGAATTGTAATAATTCCAAAAAGATTTATCATTTGCATAAATGCAAGTATATTTAATTGACAAAACTTTGTAATTCTGCCTACAAATTTCCTCTTTACATTGCACTTTCCCCGACGAAATTTTTCATTATAACGAATATTCTATTCCTATGTAGCAAAACGTTGCGAGAAACATTTTATCTTATCGAACAGAGAACAGTATTACAAAGTCTTTACTATACACTTTGTGATAACTATTTTAACTGAGTAACTAAATTCCATTTAAGATCCGCACGTTACAAAAATCTATTTATATTCAAAATATCGTGACAAACTACTTCGCAGAACTATTCTCGGTTTGCTTTTTGCTTAGTAAGCACATGCGCAAAGATGAAGGACAAAAAAGTTCTCATAGAGTGATAGCCGTATGTGGGAACATTAATTGCAAACCGAAGAAAAACAATTCTATTTTATACGAATCAATTTCCATGCGGTATCGCGACAATTTTTATAATGACCCTGTTCTTGGAGACTTAAAGCGCAAACCGATTCCAACATTACAACAGCTATTCATGAATTTCATTTAGACGCAAATATTATTCCAGTAGATAATGCATCTTCATACATATATGTATACATACCACATATTTCCGTACGTGCGACCGCTTCCGATGTAATGACGCCGACATCGCGTACGTTATAGGAATCGAGGTGCTTTCGAACTCGATATTCGAATGATACGCCCGTTGAATATTCATGCGTCAAATTTAGCAGATGGTGTACGCCCTTATTCCTATCACTCGTCGTGCGAATAAGTCAACATATTCGAACGTTATGGGATTACATCTGAATACAATGTGTACGCGAATATTAGATTTCCCGATATACACGGAGCTTCCTGAAAAATAAAAATGTGAAATTTCGAATTCTCACTGCGAAATATTTAGTATGTATATAATGCAATCTTTTAAATCTGACGTGATTGAGATACATACCAATAATCCACGCGTATTCCAAGAATTATTATTTGCACAATGAATCGCCATATTCATAAACTGAAATACATATGTATATATACATTCATGAATATAAAATGTTTATTTTAATATTGTCAACGAATATCTTTTATGTTTTCTAATGCATAAAAACAACAAAATTTTATAATAAATTATACCTTATACAAATTGTTGTAGTAGATGCTGCTCGATGATGTTCAAGCATTTTTAGAAGCCTTACTGTGAAATATATAAATAACCGCACTTGGCGTTATAAATTTGTATGATCAGCACGAAGGAGTCTTTGCATTTGATCATTTGGAAAGTCTACTCGTATAAAGTAAAATAGTATTTAAATGACCAATCATGACAAAAGAAAGAAAGATTCCTTTGTTCTGATTGGTCAATGCAATGCCTACGAATAGAATTTTTGAGCGTATCTTAAGTAATAAGTTGACTAACGTAGTAGTGATGTTGTCACGCGGCTAATTCAAATTTGTAAACAAATTATTCTAGTACTTTGCTAATTAATTTTGCCGTTATTGAATAAGTATGATAATGATGTATAATAAGAAATAAACGATAAATACAAGAGAAATTTTGTCATTATATTTATATTATAATTATAGTTTTTTTTGATATCTCTAAGAGGCAATACCTATAGTTATATACGAATCGTAGCTTCATTATGGTTATGTTGCCCTATTGTAACTGTGCGTAATGTTTACCAAACATATCTGAAATCAGTAAAATGGAAATAGAATTAATTGAATTGAAGGATGTAAAGTCTATACCAGATATAATACACACTTATCCACAACGAGTGAAGTCCGAGTATACGCCACTCGTTATTGACAATGGTAACTCATATATGGTATATTCTAATTATATTATACCTGATAAATTGACAGCACACTGTTCCTCTCTTTCTCTTTCTCTCTTGCATTAGGATCCTATAACTGCAGAGTCGGTTGGGCTACTGAAAAGGAACCACAATTAATATTCAAGAATCTTATAGCAAAACCGCGAAAGGAACGTGGCAAGAAAGATGGGGAACCTCAAGTAGGAAATGACATAGCGAACATTGAAGCTGTTCGATTTCAACTAAAAACTCAATTTGATCGAAATGTAGTGACGCATTTTGAGGCTCAAGAACAAATTTTTGATTATACATTTACACATATGGGTATAGATACCGAGGGCAGTGTAAATCATCCAATTATTTTGACAGAGGCATTTCTCAATCCTAATTATTCTCGTAACTGTAAGAAAATAATAATTTATATATTACACAATTTGCACAATGCACACACAATAATTTAATAAATTCATATATTTCAGTGATGGCAGAATTGTTATTTGAATGTTATAATGTACCATCAATAGCGTATGGTATCGATTGCTTATTTTCATATCAGCATAACAACTGTCCGCCTGATGGATTAATAGTTAGCATAGGATATCATACCACTCATATAATACCAATACTAGATGGAAAAGCAGATGCCACAAATGCAAGAAGAATCAATGTTGGTGGATATCACATCACATCATATATGCATAGACTCCTTCAATTAAAATATCCAGTACATGTCAATGCAATAACACCTAGTCGTGCAGAGGTACATGTTATATTAAAATATATATATATATATTCATACTAAATATATTTACTATAATAATAATAATAGCAGCTATTAGATATTTATTTAATTTATAGGAGTTGATACACGAACATTCGATGATTGCTTTAAATTATCAACAAGAATTATCCAAATGGGCAGATGCAGATTATTATGACACACATGTTTTAAGAGTACAATTGCCATATATCGCGCCTGCTACTACTCCTGGTCTAACACTTGAGCAGCAAAAAGAAAGAAAACGGGAATTAGCACGAAGACTGATGGAAATCAATGCAAGAAAGAGGGAAGAAAGGGTTGGCATATTTTATTTTATTTATACACATCTCTTTTATAGTATTATTATTGTATAACTTTAAGTTTTTTTTAACATTCCATATTTGCAGTTAGCAGAAGATGAAGAGCAACTTAACCAGTTGTTGGCAGTTCAAGATCTTTTAGAAGAAGGTGAAATCGATGAATTTGATCAGGCATTAAAGACCTATTCTCTTGCAAATGAAGCTGATTTGATAAAAATGATTAACAATCTACAAGCAAAAGTAGAAAGAACTAGACAGAAAATTGTTGCTGCTAATTCACAAGAGGAAAATATAGTGATAGAAGAAAAACCTAAAATTAAGTTGAGTCTTCAACCTAAAGATCAACAAGATTTTGATGAGTGGATTGCTGGAGTTAGAAAAAAAAGGTAATTTTTTTACATGTACATTGCATTAATATTTTATAGTCACTACATATATATATATTTATTAACAGGTATTATTAAATCTTTATTTCTTATAGACAAGATATATTGGATAAACGTATGGCAAAGAGACAACGTAGACAAGATATGGCAAAACGAAGAACAGCTGCTGCACAAGAGAGAATGCGCATAATTAGCCAGTTGGCGAAAAAAGAAAAGCGTGATGATGATTTTGGTATGCGAGATGAAGACTGGGATGTATACAAAGTTATAAACAAGGTATATATTTTTTTCTTATATGCCAAGTATTGTACAAGTTTATATCATTCATCACAAAATGTTCCTTTACAGGAAGGTGGCGATTCCGATTCAGAATTAGAGCAGGAGAAATTGTTGGAATTGGAGGATGTTTTACGTCATCATGATCCAGAATTTGATAGTGCCGGTTCCAGTGTTCCTATGGTTCCTGGGGAAACTCACCAACTTCATGTAGGCGTAGAACGTCTACGGGCACCAGAATTGTTGTTTCAACCATCCATGATTGGTTCTGTGGAAGCCGGAATTGCTGAGACAATCGAATATGTTTTAAAACAATTTTCTCCTGAAGAACAAACGCGTCTCGTGAGTAACGTATTTCTCACTGGTGGACCAACAGCTTTCCCAGGATTATTAGAAAGACTGAAACGTGAGCTACGTGAAATGAGACCTTTTGGATCAAACTTTCAAGTCAATATCGCAAAGAATACCAGCTTAGATGCTTGGTATGGTGCAAGAGATTTCGGTTTAAATGGCAATCTTCCTGAATACTTAGTCAGTCGTAAAGAATATGAAGAAAAAGGTGGAGAATATTTCAAAGAACATTTGACAAGTAATACTTACATTCGATCGCCTGATCCTTTGCCAATGATACAAGTACCTGTAACATCAGAGCAGGTGATCGTAGAAGATGCTATAGTCGATGTGGAAATTGAATAAAAGGTATTTATAATTATGACGATTTGAATATTAATAATAAATCAAATATAATTAAACAATGTACACGAAACATTCTCAATACTTTTATATCGTTAGATTTTACCAAATCAAATTTTTATAAAAAAAATATAATTTAAGTATGATATATAAAAATGAGAAAATTTATTATTGACTGGATATTAGCAAAACGACCAGTTGTTGTTCATGGATACCTACTTTATTACACAAGTATTTCCGTTTGTTCTTTTAATTACGAACAAACTACATTGTAGTCTGTTTGCTGATCACAATATACAGTTCCCAAACATCGCATTTTGCCATTCAACACAATTACGCGGGATACGTTCTATACGTTTTACTTTTTTACTTTTCGAAGACAATCGACATCAGCTTCTGGGCGTTCTTCGTGTAGCCTAAAAAATTATGAAAGTGATCCCTCACCTTAGCGATAAGATTGATTTTACAGCAACCTCAGTTACAAATCTCCGATCTTGATCTTAAGCGATTTAAGCTAACATCACAATATAATACACACTGAAATCATTGTCGAGGCCCCATAGGTAGCTACAACTAACACTACTAATTCTTGCATATCAATAAAGGAACCTATATTGCGATATAACTTCGATCACTCGAGTGCAATCAGAATAAAGAAAGAAAGATTTATATATAAATGATAATCACAAACTCTAGATCACAGATGCACAGCATTTGTTCGTAGTAGTACAGTTGATCAAGATTAAAAAAAAAAATTTTATGCATTGTGTATTCTCAACCTATATCAAATAACAATTACAAACATGATATATATATTTTTACATATAATGTTAGACATGTTCTTTGCAGAATCTTTTGTATATAAAATACAGTTCATTTTTCTGCAGACAACATGTTGAAACAAATAAACTAAGGTTTGCATAAATATATACTTTGTTAAAACAGTATAAATCTATATTATAAAAGCATACAATGCAAGCTGACAATATTTGCAAACATAAAATTGTAGAGCTCATTACAAAATTAATATAATTAACAATATTATTCAATGTCTGCAAGATAATCAAACTGAAATTTAATGAAATATATCGATCGAACAATTTATGATTTATTTTGTCTTATTTTACCATATTTTTCACACATAATCATGTAATGAGCTGAACATCAGATTTGCATGTATATTTTGTTAATCAGACTCACTGATGAGTTATATATATCTTAATACAGCGCACGTAAAACTTAATTTAAATATCCTTTACAACTATCACAGTTTGAGGTTGCCGCAAATCAATGCCTCGCCTGTAATGACACACTATATCTTATGAAATTTTCATTCATAGAGAGAATAGAAGGGTAAATAGGTGTGGAGGACACTTGGGTAGTTTTGTTTACGATAAGATTGAGGTAGAATCCAATCTGCAAATAAATACAACTTTTGATCCGCATATGCTATAAGTGAGGGGCTACTTCCGTCAACAATAATGTAACATTATATAATTAAAAGTATACGTAATATTAAAATAATGCCGCGACGATGATGATGATATAATAACAATAATTATAATGATGATAATAATGTAATAAAGATGACAGTAAAATAAACTAATAATTCACAATAATAATTAATACAACAACGCAATTAATATTTTTTCCACAATATAATGGATGTATATATGCATTTATATATACATATACATTTATGTATATCATTCATATAATGGGATAAAGATTGACAACTATGTACAGTATACGTTTGCCTTAGTTGTACCATCTTTATGTTATACGCACCTTGCATTAATTATGACATATAATAATAATAATAATAATCAGAATAATTACAATAATATAATATAATCGTAATTAGTATCGTTCTTTTACTCATAAAATATCCTATATATAACACGTATCTGTAATAATAATTATATGCAGTATGTACGTAAAGAGGATGTGTTCAGATAGGATATGTCGATAAAAACTATGATATACGAAGCATCAACTTTTTATTTTCTCTGCTATCGTTTATCTTGTTCCATTTTATTTAAATTGTTTTTCGCAAAATGACTATTACAAAAGTGCATTACTCGCGTATTTTTCTTATATTTTATATATATATATATATATATATATATATATATATATATATATATATATATATACGTACATACATAAATCGGCGTAGACCTATCTATTTCTTCATTGTCGTTTATATTTTAGTTCGGTAGCATTAATTATCTTTCAATTATATATTTTATTCTTTCTTAACGGAGCGCTACGATAATCCCCTTGTTTACATCATACATACATACATACGTACGTACATACATACACACTGCGGGTGTACATAACATATGACATGATACTTTCTACGCATCGACGTTATATATAAGTATATCTTTTTATCGTCGTATTGTATCATAATTTTGTTCCTCCTGCGATTTTAAAACACGATGTGGCTGATGCGGGTATACATCCGCGGTTATTAGCAACTCTCTTATTCCTTCTTATTCATCAAGGGTTCAACGACACGCAATTCCGGACTTGCTTTCGTTTTAATCAAAGCTTTAGGCACCGTTCAAAACTTTGACTTGAGAAAGTTATTAGCGATAGAAAAGCTTACGCTTGTATTTACGGCCTGGTGACTTTTAGCACCCCCGAGAGACCAAATTTCTTTAAAACATTTATTATATAACCCTTCACATAGCTCGCGTAAGAAAGAATTAATATAATAGATAATGTGTGTATGTGTATGTGTGTGTGAAAAAGTGGAATATATATATATATATATATATATTTGAAAAGAAAATAATTGGTGTTAATGAGAAAATAATTAAAAACAAGAAAATAATAAATATAATATTAATTACCGTATGAAAGTTTGAAAACTTTGGCCGAATAAAATTAAAAAAAAAATTATATCTCATTTTCAAACTTAATATATAGTACATAATAAGACTAGTATCATATCTATGCCGATTATTATTATCGCAATTTTGTTTAAAACACATCTGTAAAATCATCTTGAATTACATGCAAGTTTCCATAAATACATATCGCGTAAACTTCATTACATTATGACATTATCACCTCTGTATGCATCACTATTGCAAAAGTGTGACGGTAAGCTATAAAGAGTGAATGCAAAGCGCCGAGACAAATTCTCGCCATCGTTGCAAAAAAAATATCGTTGGACGAGGAAGACCGTTATTATATATATATACATGTGCAGATTTCTCATACATGTGAAAAGTGTGTTAAATCTCTCTCGTCGGTCACTACAAAAATATCAATATATTTCAAATAAAGCGATAAATACACCGTTTAACGCGCCGGTGAATGTGTTTCCTTTCTCTGTTTATCTCGTCTCCGTATATCTCTTTTGGATAGATTATTTCTATATGTTTTAAAAATGCTACATGATGACATTTGTCTCCCAACGCGGTTGCTTAATCCCAAAGTGCCTCCATTAATTATTACATCCCTTCCAGAGTGATTCGCTTGATACACACGGTACTCTTTGTACATTTGTTTTACACACTCGTATTAAATCTAGCTTGACGCGTGGATTAAGCAAATCACCCAAGTCGAAACGATGATCGCCTCGATATCAGAAGAAGCGATGCGCATCGCTTCGGCAATAATTTATCCTTAGAGATAAAAGTGGAGCGTTTATTGTCGAAGCGGTCGCGCGACCCCCACACCGATAAGGCGAAGAAATATTTTTTTATTGCTGTAATTCAAAATGTGGTCAATTAACATATTTTTCCCTCGTACAGAGAAATCCCTGTCGAAACCCCTCTCCCCCAGTCCCTTCAATCGCCCGCGGAAAGATTGCTTTGAGAATCATTGCCCTGATAATGTAAAGTTTTTCTATGTATTTGCGGTCTATATCGCTGTGTTCGTTCCAAACTAAAGCGAGTACTAGAAGTGCGTGTCCCTTTTTTTAATGTATATATATATATATATATATATATATATGTATATGTATATCTTCCACGCCGTGAAAACTCCGCGGCACCAAAAATTTCTACACTACTTTATTACGCAGGCCTCTATAAGACTTACGGTAGCATGGTAAACCTCTATAAAAATAAGAGAGCTATCCTACGTAAACGTATTACAAAAATAAATGGCATTGTACTCTGCTAAAGAAGCAAAATGGTACAGGCGCAATGTCGAGCGACGCGAGCATCGTCAATTTAATTCCCCTCCCTCTCCTTGCTTCATCAAGTTTCCTTGTCTTCGTTTTAGGTGTCGTACCTTCGTTACGGTTGTTCTTTTTTATGGTCGAATCGTTAAACCGATTGCTAAATTCGAAAGCTCGAATGCTTTTTTATTTGCCGCTCCTCTTATACCTTCCCTCGATCGACCCCCAACCGAAAGTCAGGTTTAATTACATCACGTGTTACTCGTGCCAGGCGACGCGAGGGTATAAAATGTACGAGCCAGGGCTGTGCTTAACCGGGGCTATCACAAGTACGAAGTCGATCACACGGCACGATAGAGCGTTTAAAGTAGTCGGATCAGGAGCCAGGTTTTATAGTGTTAGGAATGAAACTTAGTGCCTTCCGATAAAACATTGCCACTTCACTCACGATATTGTTCATTGAAACGAGAAACACTCTCGAATTTAATCCCTCTCGCTCATAATCATCCAATCATCATGAAACATCAATTGTTTAAACGTTTAATATTGTTTCTTCGGACTTAATAAAAGATTAAAGATTTTTATACATATTACACAAAAGGTATATATCAATAAATATCTATTTCTCTCTCCAATGAATAATACGTTTCAGAAAGTGGTAATATTTCCTAGGACGACCCTGTATATATTTCTGTAGAAGAGAGATTTAGTAAGGATGCCACCACCAATAGTTCCACACGGTTCGATCATTTAAATTTGCTGATAGAATATATCGGGAAGATACGTACAGAGCTACTCGCTAAATTGTATGAGAATGTTAGAGTATGCGATGCGTATCGCGTTCTTCTCTGATATGACAATTATATCTGACATGATAATTAATTAACATGACAAAGACGAACTATCTAACATTGACGGGTATAGTGTTTCAAGATTATTCCATGTGTCCCTATGATCAGTTGAATAATTGATATCATTATATGTATACTCAATTGAGAACGAAAAATCAAACAATCTCATAAGCAAAATCGTGAAATAAATAAAATTGTTCAACTTTTATTTCTTTTAGTTACATTATTATACTTCGTTTCTTTTCTTTTTTCGCCGTTTAAGTATATGGATTCATTTTTATACTCTAAATATAAAACGAGCAGAAATGTTATTAAAACGGACCTGTGCAATAAAATCAAGAACTTTTACATACATAATAAAGGAATAAAAAAATAAAATAACAATATATTCGATTATAATTGCACAGCCGATGCAAGATTAAAATTATTTTTGCAAGATTATAATTATTTTTTTTCTGCCAATTGAATTCGCTACCAGGGTTAATACTTTTTTTATTGCAATGGATTTCTCGTTCTTAATTTATCGCAAATAAAGATATGATTAAAAATGCATTTATTTTTCGATATAAAAAAAAACATGTTTTACGAGTATTATTTAATAATATTTTAAGAAGTCTGATAAAATCCAATTTTATGCGAAATATGACACAAAACGCCAATTGTATATATATATATATATAAATCTATACAGAAAAATAATGCATCAAAAATATACAACGAATGTAAATCTCTATATGTAAAAATCACGTTAGATTTTATTCCTTATTTCATAATTTCAATCATTAAAATACAGAAACATATCGTTGTATAAGTTACGACATAGTATAAATAAAATGTATAATGTACTATTAGAAAAAGCACGTCTTGAAATATTCCCAAGAGCAGCTCTATGTATTTCTTTTCTCGCCTTTTTTAAGCATAATTTAAAAATTGTGTTCGTAAATTTTAAAAATAATTTAACATCAACATGAATCGAAGACACCAAAGAATCCATCCTTTATATATAATCAATTCTCGCGCATCATCACGGTATTTAAAAAGCATATCCTTATCGCACAGTTGTCTTATAATTCATAATTCGACGTTAATTTAATTTAACACTGAGTGATATTTGTTATTTAATGTTATGACTAATAGTTACGTTAACATCGCTGATTCGTATTCAAGCACAAGAGAGCAGCGTCATTGACAGGTATACATAAATCAATCTACATACAGGAAGAGTTTGATGAAATATTTCAACAAATTTTTCACTATAGTGAGAAGAAAAAGTATAAATAAAATTAAAGTAACAAAAGGATTACACCGCGTATTTGCATTGGATAATATTTAGCATATATAGTTTTTAATTAAATTACATCATGTTATCTATTGGAAAAATTAAAATAAATTATTCGCTTATATATGCGCATTTCATATCAAAGCAATCTTTTCGATAATGTTTTAATGAAAATTGTATGTAATAGAAATTGAAAAATTTAGCTAGAGTAAAGTGAAGATGACTCACTTATTTTTCTTTTTCGCTATAACAATCAATATACTTAATGAAATGGCACGGATAATGTACTATAAACGATTAATAAAATTTTCATTGACAATAGAATTTGAGAAGAGTGCGGAAGAGTTCCTCTATGAATCTATACTTCGCAAACAAAAAGACTACGGGATGTAAGTCTCGTAAATTAACAAACGCGTCAACAAATACAAATAATATTTTATATAATTTATTGTTATATATTACACAATACACAATGTAACATTAAATATATATCGATTTCTTTGAAAGCTAATTTCTCTCTACATAAATGGCTCAGATAATAAAAATATGAGAAAATCTAATACTGTAATAGGCGGATGAAAGCAATTTATAACAAAAAGTAAAATGTATGTACAAAGTAATGAAAACCGTAATTTATTTATAGATTCTCGCCTTTTATCGCCCACGTTTATTATTATCTGTAACAACTATGCTTCTTCCGCACCATAAGATTATAAAAGGTAGTGACAGAATATATTTGCAGAGAATATCGTTGTCTTGGAAGCAATAGTAAATATAACATTTAATCACAAGATATGGATCACTAATGTTAACAATAAGTCAAATTGATGTGAAAATATTGATGAAAAAATTTTCATCATTCGTTTCTTGACGAAATAAAAATAAATATTAGCTTTGTGCTCTCAATCTCAAATAAAATTTCTTAAAAGAATAATGACATTGTTAATGTAAATTAATATAATAAAAAATAAAATCACAGATGTAAATCTGAACAGCCAATTTTCACATATGATACATTTTTTTTTTACGGAAACTCGTAAAATATATGCATCGTGATAATATTTTCATTATCAAAATACATTGTCAAAATATTCGTTTATATATAGATACATGTTGCATGTAACGTTAAGAATATGTAGTTAATGAAATCTTTATAAACAATTTGAATAATGTGAGATAGTTGAGAAACTATCTCCCTTATAATATTACAGATTTGTTCTATGTTTCTTTACATATTATTTAAGACGAATATTTTGTTGTCACAAGATCAAAATATTTGATATTTTTCATATGACTATTTGCCAATATTTTATCAATTGAAAATTAACTCAGAACATAATCGTTACATCTCATAACATCAGAGTGCAATTATATTTTATTAGTAATTATAATAAAATATAAAAACATATGTCGTTTTACAATCGTAATTCGCCAATTTTAATGTTTTTAGAAATTTTTATTGAAAAAAAATACTTGTAATTTTTATAAATAGCAAGAGAAGTCAATTGTGTATATCTCCTAATGATATCATTATAAATATTGGTCGTGTTCAGCTGAGATAGTAATATGCGCGAGTGCTAAGCAAATAATTGAACGTAATTGATTTAGCAAATAATTTCGAATATTACACACGCAGTATTTTCAGCTGAACGTTATTGCGATTTGCGAGTTATTAATTCAACTATTATTATTCAAATGAGTTCGCGTAACGTAAAAATTATTCATTCTTAACTGCTTGCAATCTCATCAATGCTCATAATAATCATCGTGAAATCTGTAAGCGGTAACTTGAATTGTATTTTACGTAAAAGAGCGCGTCTCATAGCTCAATACGTCTTTTGATTCTCTTAATGATTATATTTCATATACACAAGTTGTTTTTATATAATGAATTTCGAGATTAAACGTCCCCGCGTGTGACATGAGTCATTCTTTTCCCTTGCCTGCGATTGATGACGTTAGCCTATCACGATCTCGCGTCCTCAACATGTTAAAATCAGGGTAACAAACCCTTTCGTCCAATTTTTTACAAATTTACTACGGTAAAATCAATCTTACGTCAAATCATATCATCAATGTAGAATCGATTGATCTCTGATATCGTAATGCAAAATGGAGAATGAATCACGAAGTGATGCGATATCTCTATTACAATGATAATCGATCTTCCAACTACCGGAAATAATCAAGGACATTATGCGACGGAATATCAGCTGTAGAACTAAAATAAAGTAGCGCGTGTCTATTTTAGTCACGGAACAGAAGAAAAGTAGAACAGTGTCAATATTATATTCTCGAACTTTTGATATCAATCATCTCAAAGACGAATTCAGTCAAACCTATCGCAATTGAAATCTGATACAAATACGGATTCTGTGTAACTTATCGATTTAACTCATCATGTTTCATAAAAATAAAAAATTATTTTTTAAATAATTAATAAAAGAAACTTTTGTGCTCAAGAAACGAAATCGTCGAAATTCTATCCGGTAATTAGAGGATTAAGAAGATTTGTATATAGAGTGGGTTATAAAAACAAAAAGCAATGTAGAAAAATGAATAAAGAAGTGTGCATCTCACGCGTATCTTTACGTATAACGAATATTCGTTTGTCGCGCATGATAAGTATAGCATTTTTTGCAGACGTATTTTGCACTTTAGAAGCGCCACGGAACGTCTTTTTCTTTTTTTTTTTCCATTTTTATCATTTTTTATATGTACATATGTATTGGTCCGACGAGTGCTCTCTTGAAGAAAGGACCTACATTTTGTGCCCTCTTCTTATGAAAATACACTTTTTTTGATATACATGTCACGAATAACTCGAGATACGTCCCATGCGTCCCATGGAAAAGCGACGGGTGTTGTCAGCGTGAGATCGTTATTACCGATTCGGAAGTTTCGATTATAATCTCAGTGCTGGGCAATATCCTAAAAATACATACATATAGCCTTTATGTATGCGATATACTGTCTGAAATAGTTCGTATACTAAGTATTGAATAACACAGCTAAAATCTCACTACATTTTCAGGATGCTGGCCACGATTGATCCTGACTGAAATTTATCAGTTTACTTAGAAACGTAAATGTAACTTTCAATTCTAAACAAGGAGAGATTTTTACTTTTGATAAATAAACTCTTTAGATCGCGAAATTAATTTGATTTCGATATAAAATTTCAAAAGTATTTGTCGTTTTTTTTTTTTTTTGTGCAATTCCAGTCTTAACGTTTAGGAACGCTAAATTAAAGAATTTTCAATCAAACAAAAATTCATTATACATATTATACTCCGTACATTATCTTTTTTTAGACGTTTAAATAACTTAAATATGCGCTTGAGTACTAGTAATAAATTGTGTGTAGCACAAACATGAATTGACATTTCGCAGATTAATAGACAGATATCGGCGTAAAATGTATCGATAAGATAAAATTAGCCGCCTGAAAGCAAGATCTCTATTTCAAACAGTATGACGATTTATAAAAATTTACTAAATGTAAACCTTTGCGGCCGGTATCCGCGCGCGCTCATATAAAATTCTCTTTAAATCCTCACATGTGTATGTAATTATTCTCCCTAAACAAAAAAAAATAACATACGATATATATTCTAAATATATACCTTTTTTGCCCAACACTGCGAAGATGTGTTAAAAAAAAAAGGAGATCGAAGTTGATAATTAATCGATCGACTGCGATTTTTATCCCTATCCTAATCTAATCTCTATTTATTTTTTACTTACATATTTATAATAAGCTACAAAATATATATATATATATATATATGTATATATATATCACTACATTAGGAGCTGCGCGGTCATATGCACGGAGGCTTTAATCACAGCTTTAATAGTACAATTAATATCTCGTAGAGCTGCCCAATGACTAGCCGACAAAAAGATCAATTGCTTTCTCTTATTATATCTCGTTACTCAATGAATCGTGAATCAAAAATTGCGCATTCACGATTTTACTTTTTCTTACGCGAAATTAACTTAATGGCTTATTATACTTTAATTAATTTGATCAGTCGTAGTTAATTAACTACGTTAATTAATAAAACAATGGTCTGTTAAGTTAATCAATAATTTTCCAATTATTTAACTCATTTTGTCGTCCAAGAAAATACGTTTGACGCGGCTCTTAATGAAACATTCTGTCACACTACACCCTCCTCAGCGCGCTTACATGCGTCTCCTTTCAATGAAATTAGAAAGAAATGAGAGAGTAAACAGAGCAAGAGAATAAAGAGATAAAGAGAAAAAAAAAAGAGAGAAAAGAAAAAGAAAACGTTTTCGTAGATTTCCACAGATCATTACAATAAAAATCAGTCTTACCCAGGTGTGACTTCGCATTCTCTTTAAATCGAAAGCCTCAGGCATACGCGCGCAGGATCATTTTGATCATTTTACGATGTGAAAACTAGATCACCGAAAGAGAAAAAGAGAGAGATAGAAAGAGAGAGGAAAAAGATAGAACCACGATACAAGGGGGTTCGAGAGGCACGCTAGCGCAAATATATATAGCTTTCTTGTTCGATCTGTGTACCTTCGTAGCTCTATAACGCGCAATTAATAATGGATGAATTGCATTTACACGTGGTCGCAACTATCTTAGATCGATTACTCAAAAGTGGTAATCGGGTATAAGATGTGTGCACTTATTGAAATTAACTATCCTCTCCAGCTCCATACGCGCGGTTGTCATGGTTCCCTCGCGCTTGCACAGAAGATTGCGGCGTTAATGAACAGGAGGTAATAATAAACTAATAGCTCTAAGGATGTTCTCACGAAGAATCAACACCTTACGCCTTTTACGTAATTAAAACATTTTTTTTCTTTTACAACTCGCTCCCCCTACTTCCGCTTTATAATACATCTGTACGTCGTATATGTATATGTATATACAATATATTTGTACACACACTTCGTATGTGAAAAGTAAGTACAACTATAGAACTGATTCAGAGATATGCTCTACTCTCTAACAAAGAACAATTTTTTTATCACAAAAACGCGCATCTCGTCACAACGAATGTATCCAATGACGTTGCGAGGGGATAAACGTTCTATGATCTAAAAGAGAAAAAAAAAGCAACATAAGGAATTTTCGTAGCGCGTTTCAAGCTAAAGAGAAACCATGACGACTATGTGACGGATCGAATGCGCTACGTGATTGATGAAATAAACGAGCGCGTGTGTGTGTGTGTGTGTGTGTATTTTCTTAGTGCTAATGATAATAGTTTAATAGCTTATCGTTAGTAGTAGGTTGTAGCAGTAGAGTAATAGTGATGATAGTATAGTAATAGTCGTAATAATAGTAGTGATAGTAATATGTAATTAGGGAAATGTCGGTGGTGGTGATAGACGTGGTGGTGGTGGTGGTGGTGGTAGAATTAATTAGAATAATAGTAGAGTGACAGTGAGACACAGGCATTAGCCTATATATAGTGTTGTTGTTATTATTGTTGTAAAATTAATAGTAGGGTGTCTACCAAACATCTTCGGTAGAAACCAAAATAGATAAAATTTCGTTCCGTGACATTGCTTTTCCTTTTCCCTCCTTTTGATATTCATGAAAGTAGTGTTAAACCAATAGTTTAAACATTGTAGACAATAATTACTATCTATATCACAGATCCAAGTGACTAAACTCCTTTAAAAATATAATATAAATATGTGT
Organism: Cataglyphis hispanica; assembly: GCF_021464435.1. Classification (NCBI taxonomy): domain Eukaryota; kingdom Metazoa; phylum Arthropoda; class Insecta; order Hymenoptera; family Formicidae; genus Cataglyphis; species Cataglyphis hispanica. The sequence continues at coordinate 10,134,486 of NC_065957.1, read as the reverse complement.
ACGTGTGTGTAATGGTTCACGCATAATATATATATATACACACATGTATATATGTATATGTATATGTATACTCGCAGAGACGTGATTAAAATCAGACGAAACAAAAGTGCTGAAACTGTGAAGACTTATAGAAACGTTACACGCTTCGATTTCAGCTAGCATCGTGTGTAATGATTGAATCATTAGAACGATATACATACAAATTTTGCACCGGCACGATCTGATCGTCCGGCGATTGAAAACCGCACCTCAAGCGGGTGCTATTTAATCTCGTGTTAAAAAAGATGCTCGTGAGTATAAAATTCATTAGATGAGCACAAATTATTAGCAAACATTTTTCGAGCAGCAATCACAATTGATCAATTGTGTCGTCGTACCCCTCTTTGACCAAAAGCGTATCCTTAAATCGAGTGACGAGCGAACATCCGTCGTTATGAATCGAAAGTATAGGATGCTCGGTAGGCACTTTGATCAACCGACGCGATTAAATAGCACCAGTTTCACTGATATTATCGTACGTTGGAAGTCGATCGATGCTAGGTGAAAACTCGCGTTCAATTGTTACGCTGAACATATTCCGAATACGAGATCGTGGGATTCGTATTCGAGTAATGAGCGTACAAATAGAGCGCGGGATGAAGACCTGGTGGAGGGATGCCGCGATGCAGCTGGTGCGTATGATGCTGTGGCTCCGATGTTGGGTCTAGAGGGGACGACAAGTGCGGATAAAGTTGGGAACTGGGGCTGTCCAAGGGGTTGGAGGAGCCCGTCGTTTGGTAGACACTCTGCGGTGTGCTCGTGTGCTCGGTGTGAGACATAGACGAGTTAAGTGTGAACGGCGAAGACGCCGAGGTGGGACATACTACTTGCTGTGGTGATTGGTGTTGCGGCAGGGGCTGGGTGACGAAGCTGCTGCCATCTAAACACTAGTTGGTGGTCTGCGGATGTAGCAACGGTAGTGGAAGCTGTAGATTGTTCTGCTTGGCTAAACTAGCGATCTCCGCGGCTATGCCTGTACCTTTGGCTCCCGCGAGGCCATCCAATGACGACGGTCCTTCGCTGTAGCGCAAATCACAGACCGGACTCTCGAAACCGGTGCCAGGCGTGCCAGCGCCGCTACTCTGCGGCGTCGGCGGATTGTGATTCGAGCTGCTTTGATTCATATCACGATGTACCCGATTCTGATGCCTTATTAGATAACTATCACGTACAAAGGTACGTCCGCAGATATTGCACTCGTATGTGGTACTGGCGGTGTGTGTACGGATGTGAATCGCAAATTGACTTTTGGACGTAAACGTGAGGGAACATCGGTCGCAGACTAATGGTTTCTCGGCTACGTGGCTCCAACGATGCGCCGTGACGTAGCTTTTCACAGCGAAACGTTTCTGGCAAATATCGCATGCATACGGCCGTTCCCCCGTGTGCACCCGTTTGTGAGTATTGAGACTGCTCTTTTGAGTAAACCTTTTCAAACATAGCTCACATTGAAAGGGTCGTTCGCCCGTGTGCGTCCTCATGTGCACTTCTAAATAAGGTTTGCGGCAAAAACTCGCCTCGCATACTGTACAATGATAGGGCTTATTCCCCGAATGAAGTTTCATATGCACATAGTAGGACGAAGCGGAGGATAGCACCTTGCCGCAAACTTTGCAAGGTTGCGGCTTCGATCGTGAGGCTTCCTTGACGGTCTGTTGACCCGTAGACTGACGACCGGGTGAGTCCTGCGGCATGCCCTGATTTTGCTGCTGCTGATTCTGCTGCTGATTCTGTTGTTGATTCTGCTGCTGATTCTGTTGCTGACTTTGCTGCTGATTCAACTGTAACGTCTGTTGTTGGGGCTGCATATGACCTTCCTGCTGAGAAAGATCCTCTCGATCATCAGACAGATTCACCATAGAGTTAGATCCATCCGAACGACTGGAAGCAACAGAATAAAATCCCATGGGTTCACTCTTGATTTGTTGTTCAAACATGGACGTCATTATGTCAGTCTGCTGTGGTTGAACCAGCTGCTGAGACTGCTCGTCCTGCTGCTGTGCTGCTTGCTGATGGGGGAGCAGAGTCAGGTTGCGCTTGACAAACTGCTCATATCCTGCGTACCAATCCACCTGTATAAGAACAAAGATCTAGAGTAGCGATATCTGCTCCGAAATAAGCTACGCGCAAGTATTGTCATGAATGACCGTCGTACGTATACGGTTATGTCAGGTTATATTGAGACGCTTTGACATTTATCGTTGACAAGTGACAGAGAGTAGTCAAATGATCAGCTGATTGCATAACTTTTACGCGATGCCGTCGTGCACGGCGCAATGCCGTCGTGAAAAGACAGTCGGTCCGGTGACGCGAGTCGCTCTATTTTTAAAAGAGCGACGATAGAGAAACGTCGGAATATATTTTGACGGAGGAACCGGATTCCTCACGAGCGGGGGCTACGAGCGAGGGAAAGGGAGGGGATCTGTTGTGCGTCTCCGAAGGAAAAGATTCAAGCGATCGTCGTCGATACGTACCTTTGCTAATGTAGTGGTCCAGGTCTAAGGTTGAAAAATGTCACGCCTCATCGAGCGCACCGCCTCTCGTCGTCGAGCGGCTTCACGGGCAATCGCGAAACATTTGTACAGTCAAATTGTTTTTCTCCGACACAAAATATAAGATGGCTGCTACTATATTTCTCGACGAGCACCTATATGCGCGCACACGCACACGCGCCCACTGCCGTCAGACGTAAAAGCTGGTCTTCTAATTGGTTCTTATCCTTAAGCCGCATACGTCGCCGCATCAAACCGCGATATGTGAATTATTCGCCACGATTGGACGCAATGACGCGATCCGTCGCGATGAAAAATTTTAAGCAATATTTTCATGGATAAAACTGTAAACTTTTTATAACATTTAATATAAATGTATAAAAAATGCAGATGAATTGATAGCAATGCATACGAATATTATTTACTCTTGTATAACGTGATCAACAATAAGATTTTAATGACAACTAAGCTATATTCGTAATACGAAATGTTTAATATTCTCAATGTATTTTTCGACATATTAAAATATTAATAAATGTTAGTGCAATAATCTAAATTACATATGTGACATAACGAAAATGACATTTGAAAATGTATAAAATTCGCGAATGTGGACATCAATCATGGCATGGCCAATAGCGTAACAAAATGAGAGTTTCTTATTGGTCGCATCACAGGTAATCTCTATGTTTATAGATTTATGCCTTGGAGCTTTGCATTATTTACACTTTTTGCACTGAAAGTGAAATAGATATATAACTAAAGAGAAAATAAGAAAGAGATGGAAAGTATAGCAGAGGTGTAGCTATAAAGGACAGCGACAGATGTTATAGGTCGCACATTGTCATTATTCTGTGGTATTCGAGATTCGAAGATCGTGAGCGTGATTTCAAAGAGCGGAGCAGTGTATATTTACACGGTGTTCGTGCTTCGCGAAAACCGAGTGCAAAAACGATTTGTGTACTCATAACAGCGGCTTACACGTTGCTCCGAACAGAATCGTAACGGTAATATTGTATTCACATATATTATATTTGCATAATTTTAATTCTTTCTTAAGAAATAATCGCATTATATTCGATATTGTATAATTATCACGTGGCATAGGTAATAATTGCGTTATTATAAATCAATGAGAGTGTGTGCCCGATTGAAGAAACTTTACGGATTAGATAGAGCTCTCATACGGCAGTAAAGATACGATATATTGTATTAGAAATGTAATAATTTTAATATTTAAACAAATTTTCGGTTTTTGATGTTCGCGGTTTTGATATTTTCAGTCTAATATTATTTTCAACTAATTAATTTAATATGTCATATTTAGCTTTCTCAAAATTCATTTAACACCATATTTATTTAAAATGTACATATATTTTATATTAGAAAAATGGCTCTACCATCAGAGGACGTTATGAATACCAATCTCGATGATCCTGTAACAAAAGCAGTGGTTGATAATATCATGGGCAATCTGCCCACGAAAAAACCTCTCGTTCGTTGTGAAGACTGTGACCTTTCCTTCACAAGCCAAGCAGTGTTGGATACACACTTACAAGGTGCACGCCATGCTAAACAGGTTAGTAATAATAACAAATATTTATAACGCGTATTATACAGGCAAAGCAAATATATTATTTCATGTTGCCATTTCACAGGTAAGATCTAAGAATATAATGGCAACACTTGAAGAAACAAAGATTTCATTTACGAAAGATGAAGAAACAAATGGGCTTAAATGCAATGTATGTAATGTGTGCTTGAACTCTATTCAACAATTACAAACACATCTTAATGGTAATGAAAATATAATGATAATAAAATATTGTTCTTGTGATATATATTATAAATTAGCTACGATATAAGATTTATAAATCAATACAATATTATAAAAAAATAAATATATATTTGCAGGAAGTCGTCATAAAAAGAAATTAATGAGAGGTAATAATAAATCCTTTATGGTAAGAAAAACACTGCCGTATGGTCTTAAAAATACTCGCTTTATGTATCTGGATAAAATAGAGAAAAATACTGTTGTACTGGTTTATAGTTTAGTATTGTTCGCATTTGCATGCTTGACTCTGCTGCTTACTTTTGCTTTTCACTTCTTTCTATAACTATGTGAGATTAACTTGCTTGCCATTCTTTTATTGTTACATAATTTCAGTGCTAGTAAGCGCTTAGTAATCATTGCAAATTTGTTGTTATTATGCGTTATTTATTATTATTATTTATTTAATATTTAATGATTATTGGAATATAAGTAATATTTGTATATTTATTATTTATTTGTTTATTAACATGTTATCGTGAAAAGCAATTGATCACGACTCATTTGCATACATGTTACATTTAATAAACTAAATTTAGTTGACTATTCTTCTCAGATCTTTTTGTACAAATATTACACATATATGTATTAATTTTTTTTTTATTTAATATTACTGTATTATAGAAATATTTGCTTGTTATTTTTTAATGACTACCTTATATAAGATATATTACACAATGGAAAATAAACTAGAACAACAAACGACATATTATTAAACTTTTATAACACAATGGCGTTGTATATATTTTCCTAATTTGCAACTTATTTTTCGAAATACAACAAAATAAAAAACAATTAGTTTCACATATAATATAAAATATTCAACAAAAAAATATAAAAAATGTATTCCAAAAAAATCATAATATGAAAAGCACATAAAAATTATGTAAAAATCTATATTTGATAAATATTATATGTACATATAGATTGTAATATTCAATGATAATTCTTTACATTGCTATAAAAAGTTTGTAAATTAATGGAATATTGACATATAAAAAAATACATTTCTATTTTTACATGTTACAGAAATATATTGTATATTTTAATAATTATATGTATATTCCACTTAATATTACACATTCATTAATGATCAATCTTTTTATAGCATGAATGTAGTGTTCAAGCTGATTTATTATCACAAATTACCGCTTTTGCGGTTGTGATACATAGATAGTGTTGATCCCACATTGATGCTTAGGTGAATGGGATGGCAAAGAGGTTGTCACCCAAGGGATTGCATTGGCATCATCAACTGGTAGCGCGCAACAATCCAGTCCCACAAAAGGGGTTTCACTTTCCTGCGATATTTGTAACAAGTTCTTCAACTCCCAATCTCAATATAGTGTGGTACAATAATTTTATACATATATTTATATACATGTTTAATTTTTCATTTTGCATATCACACAATGATTTTTTTAATTCGGCATAAACACATAATATTTCTCCATAAATTCCTTGGAAATACATCGTCTTATATAATTACATCGAAAACCATGCCATAATATATCATGTATGTAAAATTTATATATTTGCAGCATATGAATTCGGAGAAACATGCTGACAAAGTGAAGAGATCTAAGAATCCGAATAAGAAAAGATTTGTTCCATATTGGAAAAAAACAAAACGAAATGTAATTCCCAAGGGTCAAATACCATCCTTGTCAAACAACTTTGTATCAGGCGGTATTACATATCAACCATAAGCTGTAAACTTATAAACCTTATAAAACTTGCACATTTTATTTTGAGTTATATATGTAATGCACACTAAAGAATTATTTTTAATATTCTATTAATTAAAATTATGGCCATATATTTATAATTGAGTTTTTGCAAATCTTTCTTAAATGAATAAAATACTGTTCTTTAATGATAAAAAATTGTTTTTTAAAGAAAAGAAAGATAAAAACTATTCTATATATATATATATAAATAGCAATATATGAAAATAAACAAATGTATATTGCATTAATTAATTAATCATATTGATATTGATGTTAATTCCCATTGAGCAACGAAAGTTGTAGAGTCCATCGCTGCTCAAACTATCGCAATTTAAACAAAAATCGCAAAATATAGTGATATAATTTATATGTATATTTACATTATACTGGTTTCTCATGTTGAGAATTATATATTAAATTTTTTTTATTTAGACATAAAGTAAGTTTAATTTGTGCGTAAATTGCATTTTGAATTGTTGCAAACAGATTGTACATCATCCTGCGATAATGTATCACCTTCAGGCTAAAAAGAATGTAAAATAGTTAATAATTTCAAGCATTTTTCAATCTAACGTGATATTTAGTGTATATACGTTTAATCATATGTATTTTTTCCTAACATTACCTGGATTATATATGTTTTCAATAAACGACGTAATTCCGCATTCTGCTTTCGTAAAGATTCTATTTCGATATTCAATTGATGTCTTTCTTTTAACACTTTATGATATTTCTTAAGTCCAATTAATAAGCCATCCCAAAGTCGTTCCTTTTTTGCTGGGAAAATTTCAATGTATCGTTTCCAAAAATTTGTTATATCCTGAATTGTTATATTTCGAGACACGACTGTTTTTTTGTCTATTAATTTTTCCTGGAAAGTTTGTGGCATCTCTTGCCATTTAACAAAATAATATCTTTCCACAAATTCTCGTAAAGCTTTAGTGACAAACGTAGTTTCAATTTCAAGCAAGTGTCCCTTGTCGCACAATAAGCGTCGTTGCATCTGATCGTCATCTATAAATGAAGCAAACAAAATTAATAATATTATTTTATCACACAATATAAATTTCTCTTTAACTCTTAATTATTAGCCAAATTCAAAAATATACATACCTTTGACAATATCGCAAATAGATGCAATAGAAATTGAGGTGCGTTCCACAATAGGAAGTAACGTTTCAGTCAGAGGACTTGGAGATGAACTATTTATTATGCTTACATCGTTGTTGGGAATAGATGATTTCTCGACATAGATCGCTTCTTTCACGTCAGCAATCAATTTAGCTGCATCTTCCGTAAATTCTTCGGCAATTCCACAGACGTCTAACTGTTCTATAATTCTAATATCTCAAATAATATACATTTTGTTTTCACTTTATTTTATACACTACTTGATTATGTAATCATATCTATTATACATACTCCGTTTCTAAAGAAGCAGATTTCATCATAACAATTTCATCACAAATAGATTTACTTATATCTTTGCATATGGGACAATACGCATACGGTAAAAAGAAATTTAAGAGAAATCCAAGTTCCTCTTCAGATTTCACGTTCAGTGCCTAATAATACATGACAATTATAATGAAATAAAAAATGAAATATTTATTATATGTATATTTACCTGAAACACATTATCTAATCGTATAACTAGTTGATCCTTTGCAGTGTAAGGTAAAAGCAACTCGAGTAGTTTATTTTCGATCAGATAATCGCAACAATCGGCGATCTGTCTTATAATATGATTTAATAATCGTCTTTCTAAATTGATTTCCTCGATGGTATTCGCCGGTTTATAAGATTTACATATTGTTTTATTTTCTTCAGCCATTCTATTTTCTTTAAAAAATGCTAGTATGTATGCGACAAAAAAAAATTTATGTGAAATAGATCAAAATAAAATAAATCCTGTTACCTTCTTCTATAGTGCATATTACACAACGATAAGATGGCAAATCTTCTTTATTTAATAAGATTTTCTCAGGTGGATTCCAGTCCAGGCCTAACGCTTGTTCATATATAATTTTGTCAATAGTTAAAATCTGAAACGTGTTATTAGTTTAATATCAATATTATCGAAAAGTGTAATGCATACCTTGTCGAGCAATTCATTCGTATTTTTCGTATTCATATCCCAAATTTGCATATATTTCTTATCATTAACGCTCGTAAAATGATTAGACTTTTCCACTAAATCCAAAATATTTTTATGTGCTTTTATGACTTGGTCAGTAAGTTTTTGTATCTCAAGTCTCGTATTTTCTTCTAACTCTGCATAATTCTTTTTTAGACCATTGATAACATCTTGAAGTCTGTAAAAGAAGCATCCACTTGTTGCTTAGAACTAATTTATCAATTTCTAAATTAAGTCTATTTAATACTGACTTATTGATTCTTCTCCTTTGTTGATTTTTTACTATAATGTTTTCATCTTCTCGTTGTTTAAGCACGGCGTAGCTGTAGTCCAGTTTCTCAATGTTTATAAAACACAACGCTTTCGTGCTCTGCACCTCTTGTCGAAGCTTTTGAATCTCAAGTTCAAAACTGATTTTCTGAGCTCGGAACTCTTCCTGATGTTCGATTATGACTTTTTTCATCTCTTCCTCATATTCGTGCATTATTTCTTTTCGTCTGTCTAGTCCCACGAGATTATCCTCTTGTAATCGTTTGTATAACGCTTCCCATTTTTCCATCATATTTTCTAACAATATTTTATGCTCCGATTCGATTACGTCATTAATGAGAGACAACTCGTGACGGTAAGCTTTGGCCATGATGTTCATCTAAATAAAAGTCATTCAATCAACAAGTTAATCAATTATATTCTTATTTTTAGAATACTTTTCCTCTCCAAAAAAATTATATATATACATATATATATATATATATATATATATATATATATATATATATATATGTATGTATGTATGTATGTATGTATGTATGTATGTATGTATGTATGTATGATGGATGTATGTATGTATGTATATATATATATATCTTACTTGATTGTCCATTCTATTGATCAAAAAATTTATATCTTCGTTCTGAGTTTTCTGATCATTAACAAATTTGAAATCGGCGTTCTCCAATTCTTGTCGCAATTGTGCGATAACAGCATCTTTTCTCTTTATAATATCCAAACACTTGGCATTTTGAGCTTCCATTTCCGCGTGTATATCTAACGGATCTTTAGACGCAAGAATATTTGACCATTTTTTATTGATTTCCTTGTATCTGCTCATGCATTCTTTCTCGTCTTCCTCGAGTATTTTGAACAACTCTCTTCTGATTTTCTGCTCTTCCCTCCGTCTTTGTAATTCTCTAGCATCGTTTGCGATTTTCACGGAAGATACCTATACATTTTGATAAAATTGCGTTTAATCCAATATTTCTTTGATATCAATAATATATTGTAAATATACAAAAAAATTATATTAAAATAAAATAAGCATTTGTTGCACGAACCACTTCGTCTGCTTCCGTCGATAATTTTTCCAAGAGTTCAAAACTAGCAAGTATTTGTTTTTCGATAGACTCCCTTTCGACAATTTCTTCATCTTTAGGACCTATTTTTCTGCAAGAATAACAACTCTGACATTATGCGGCAAAAGTATCCAATCTCTTAACATTACAAATATATAAATAAATATATATATATATATATATATATATATATATATATATAGTAGTTTTAATATCGATATTACAATATAAATTAATTTACATGACAAACGTTTTATATTATTTTTGAGAAGAGTACGCGCAGTTGTATAGGAGAATGTGTGGAAAGAAAAACGATATTTGTATATTTAACATTTAAGTTTGCGACCTGAACATATAATGCCATGTAGTATTTAACCAAATGTAAAAAAAGAAAAATGTTCTCACTTAGTTAGCGCTTCTGCACGTCGCTGAATACGGATCCGGCGCGCTAATTTCCGCTCGTTTGGATCCGACGACGTAATGGATGGCTCCTCCGAATCTTCCGCAAACTCCGAATATTTGTCATTCATTATTCATTCCCTCTCTCTACGAACGCTTCGTGTTGTGAACTTGATGTAAATACACACGCGCGCGCGCGCGAGACGCGTCGCAAATATGATTCAGGCAAGATTCAGGAAGGTCTTAATTTGACATCGCGATGTAATATATGTACGAAACAATTAAATCTATATACGCTGGCGACGAACATGCTCTTTTATTCTATACGAAATATCTGTATTTGTTTGCTCAATATTCAGTCGCCAAGTGAGACGAATGATTGTTTGTTTTCATACGATGCATATCTCTATCTATATGTCTGTGCGCTATAATACGTAATTAGTGTGAAAACACATATTATTCTTTTGCTATTCTCGTCATTAAAAATATAAATTTTGAATTTCGATAGTTTTAGATGCGACGAGAATAAACGGTCAGCAGATCCGTTAGCCGCTGTTAATAAGTGATAATTTTATCTTAGTAATCGATGCATCGCATCGGGAGATGTCGCCACATATGAAATTTAAGATCTGTAACTGCTCAACTAAATTCAACGGAAATCGCTGCCATTTTCGCGCGCGCAGGCAGGTAGTCTCGATACGCGGAATCGTTAAAAGAATCTAACAAGATCTCGAAGCTTCAAAAATAAGTATGATAAAATAGACGCATGGATACGCTCTTTCATTTTAGCCTTATTTTTGTATCCGACTTGCGTAACAACCGCGATTATTTTGGCAAAAACCGAAGAGGACATACATACGCACACATACGGAGAGAGAAAGAGAGAGAGAGAGAGAGAGAGAGAGATATATATATATATATATCAAGTTTATATATTCATGTATTTAAGACGTGATTTTATAGATAAACGATCAGATAAGCGCTATACATGTCGTCGTTATCGTTTTGGCGCAAAGAAAACAGTCGATGCTAATGTACTGGAATATGTACGTGTCGTAACCTTCGGGCACACGAAGAACGCGAAATAGGCGCTTCAATGACGAACGGAGCTTTATTCGCTGCGCGATAAGTGCTATCATTAATCAGTCCCGCAGAAGGCCTGAGAGATAATTGTAACGAAACCGCCAAGCGATATAGCTTCTCGTGACTCGATAACGGATATACGCGCGATGAATTAAGATGTAACATCTACTCGCGGATTAAGAACGTCACGATTCGACATAGACGTATTTGCGACAACCCATGCCCATTTGAATTATTAATGTCGTGTGTCCAGATGTCCTCGTTTCTTACGTTTCGATTCGAATTCGTTCGATAAATTACGTTGGCAATTTTACAAATTTCCATTACGCTAAGTGACGAGTAGATTATCGCAATGAAATTGGATTGTAATAATGGTGCGATGACAACATATGTACATTAGTGTTAAACGATGACGTGCGAGAGCGCGCGCGCGCGCTAAATACATTTCTAAATAGAAATATAAATGAATATTTTCTTTTCTCATTGATTTTTGACGATATGTGAAATGAAATAAATATTATCGAGTTATGAAAAATATATATATATATATATATTTTTTTTTCAATATCACAATTCTTTTCGTCAAAAATAAGATATCATCGACATTGAGAAAAAAATCGCAAAAAAAGAAAATATGCATAGCGATATTTATCTTTACTGATTAAAAATATTCCTAATATTAAAAATATTCATTAAAGATAATATACATTAGAAAAGTAGGGATCGCTTTCTACGCATGCATTTGTATTAATGTAAAAGCATCGAAATTTGAGCTCGGTCAAATTAAAATCCATTTGACAGTTAAACGTAAATAAAAGTTTGGTCGAGGGGAGAGAAAAACAAAAATACAGGAAATTCATTCGCAGGACAGGAAGGCGAATTGGGCGAGACAAGGCAACGGCGCTCCCAATAACGAAATAATACACGCGTCCGTTTTCGGACGAGGCAGAGCTGCGGAACGGAAATCGCTTTCTCTCCGGTCGTGCAACGTCCTGCGGTCGCACGAACGGACGTTACCGTCGTCGCGGGCCCGCAGACGTCGCATAACGCACGACATGCGACGTGGAACATGTACGTACGACGACGCTCGAAGAGGAGCGACGACGATGATCTGCGCGAGCATCGGACATATGAAACAACGGCCCCGTCCGGACACGTCGGTCTCGACGAGGACAAGATGGCGATTGTGTGCGCAGGCACGCAGCTAGCGCGTCCTTCACCCCCAACGAGCGGATCGTCGTTACATACAATATGAATATAGCACGCTTTTATCTTAACACGCTTCCACGTAATAATACGTCTCGACGAAAGGCATTCCTATACTATGTCCACCCTAAGTGCAATTAGAATAATCGAAAAACCGATACGCAGTAACGATTCAATGGTCATTCCGTATTCGTCTGTACATAATTTATAGAAGCATTTATTTACACAAACGCGTTTTGAACATTTATCTTTATTTTGTCTATAATAGATAAAAAATATAAATATTACGTATATAAATATTACATTAATTTTTTTAGATAAAAATGTTGTCTTTAAAATGTCATGATATGACGTATTCTTTGGAATTCGATAAACTAGGAGTATTCTGTTTTATTGGTCTTTAAGAAAATCGTGTATTATAAAAATAAAACTTGTGTAAATTTATACGAAATAATTTTAAAAATTAGAAAACGCTGTTGAATCAGACTCTCGTTAAGAATTAAAGAATTTAACGCCTCGAGAAATGATTAACGGCGAATACGGTATTCGTCGTAGTGAATATTTCGTTTCGAGAGCTCACATTTCGAACGTCATTTGGAATAACGGAAAATTTCGAAATAAAGATCTTATTCGGGATCGAATCTAAATCGGTTATGCGGAAAACGCTTATCCACCCGCATGCTTCATTAATTCGTACGCGCTATCAGACTGGCACGTTTGTTTGATCGTTACTTCCTTGATTAGAGGGAACGTCACGGAGTTAAGTAGTTTTATTTTCGTAATAATCCGATTGTCCGTCTTTATTCTCGGATAGAAAGTACCGATGCCCCGGGTAATTGGCTGCCTCTAAACCGGCCCTGAAGCAAGAAAGAGAGAGCGAGCGGGACGAGGTAAGGGGATAGGAAAAAAGCGGGAGAGAGAGAAAGAAAGAGAGAGAGAGAAAGAAAGGTGCGGAAAGCGCTTAACAAAGATGGCGGATGGGATTTGACTCGACGGTGGTAGTGCAGGAGGAAGAGGACGGGTAACTTAGCCGTGGAGTAGGAGCGGCGAGAAAAAGAACGGAGAGAAGGGCGAACGCCGGAATGAGAGAGAAGGAGAGAGAGAGAGCGAGAGAGACGGAGACGCAGAAGGAGTACAACGATCGAGCGAGAGCAGCGGAATACGGGACGAAAGGGACACAGGCGCGGCTCGGGGGTTCGGGTTAGCTCGTTCGACCCGTTATCCCTACCCTCCGACAGAGTCTCGAGTCCTTTCCACCCCTGTCCTTGCTTCGATTCGAAAGAGTCTCTCTCTCTCTCTCATCTCTCTCCTACCCCACGATCCGAAATGCGCGCGCGCGCGCCCGCCCGCCATGTTTCTCCCCTCTCTCTCTTTTACCCCCACCCGAGGCGCGGCCTGGCGGGCGACGATCGCGATTACGAGCCACTCTATGTAGACTCGTTCCGCTCTCCTACTTCGCTCCCCCCACCAGGCGGCAGGACAGTGATGCTAGTCAGCGAGCCTCGATACTCTCCCGCCACGGTGACGTCACTCTGAGTAGTGTAGTGCAGTGAGAAGGAGCGAAAACCCAGCTCCGTCTGCGTTACATGGCCCGAGTGTGACTTGCGAGTGTATTTTAGAAAAACGCGTACCTCGTATAGTCGCGAGTCGTAATACCGCGTGAAGTATCGATGTTCCCGATCGGACATCGTGGTCTCGGTATCGTCGCGCGTGTACGCGCACATACGTTCGTTCGACAACGGGAGTTTTACGCCGTCGTCGCGTCGACAATCGCCTCAGCTAACTTGGCGTTACATTCGCGCGCGTCTTGCATCTACTCGACGAAGCCCGTCCTCCATCTCTTCGTTCGAGACGCGACGCGATAAGTGATGAGATATACAGAGATACATATATCGGTATATCTATAAATATATACGTGTGTACTCTCTCTCTCTCTCTCTCTCTCTCTCTCTCACACATTGTCCGTGTGAGTCAATCTCGGGAGGATAGTGTTGTGAAAAAGGAGAAAATTATCCTCAAGTGAATACGTATTCGGAGCACGGGCTATGTATATATGCTCTCGATGCGTGTCGCCTGCACGTGTGTACGTGCGTGTATCCTCTAGATACATGCACGTATAGAGAGGCATGTATATGTGTACGCTAAAAAAGTGCCGTCGTTTCGTGCGCGGAAGGTCACGCGAATAAAGCGGTAAAAAAGAAAAAGAGAGAGATAGAGAGATAGATAGATAGATAGATAGAGAAAGAGAGAGAGAAGGTGGAAGAGGAAACGGCGTGTGTTGGAATTGATTCGCGTTATCAACAGTGGGTCACACACGCTCGTTGCGCGCGCGATCCAGGCTCTCTCGGATAGACGAGAGAATTTTCGTCTTTCCACTGTGCCGTGCCATATCGTCGTGTCGTGTGTTTGTGTCGTGTCGTGCCGTGCCATGACGTGCCACGTTATGCCGCTCCACGCGCGAGCCTAGAGAGCGAAGCGCGCGTGTTAACAACGTCGAACGCGAACGCGTGTGCATCGCGAGGAATTACGCCGGCATGTATCGTCCCGTGTCCACCCAGGTGGCCGGGGGGTGCTCCTCTCCTCGTGGTGTGACGTGTGATCGAAGGGAAGTCGACCGCCAAGAATAATCCCCATCACGCGATTCAGTGATATACGATGTGGTGTTCTCCGGCGACGATACTCATCCTCGCAGTCGTAATCGTCAGCGGTGTCTGCTATCAAGGCTCCTCTTCCTCCACCTTTCCCACGTCGGCGTCGGAGCGCGTCGCGGCGCAAAGTTTTCATCGCGAGAGCCACGTTGCCGTCGTCGCTGTCGTCGTCGCCGTTGCCGCCGTGCCTACGCACGCACGTGTGATCGCTCCTTCGACGTGTGCCGCGTCCTCGACGACAGCATTCGTCGCGTCTACTGGCCTCGTCTCTTTACCGGCTAGTGACTAGTGCTTGTAATCGTTTCTCTTTTTTTTTTCTTTTTTTTTTCACCTTTCGCTACAGTGATCACGTTGCAAAGTGCGGGACGTGCGTACGATTCATCTCCGTTGGTTGAGATAAAGTGAAGACAAGAGCCGTGGAGGCTGATTTAAATTCTTGAACGTGAAAGAAGGCTGAGGGAGAAGGGGGAGATTGAAAGAGAGTGAGCGAGCGAGCCAGCTTTAATCGACCGAAAAATTGCGCGTTTTGTGTTGTTGGTGAAGTGTGTAGTGAATTATTGTTCCGGTCGAGGTTGTGTGTCGTTGTACAGTGCCTCCAAACGATACCACAACATCCGATCCCAAATGAAGAGTTCGGAGCAAAATGGTTAGAGAGACACGTTACCTGTGGGTTGGAAATCTGCCGGAAAACATCCGAGAGGATCGCATTAGGGAGCATTTCAAACGGTGAGTGAAGTCTTGAAATTTCTTCTCGCCATGTATTACGGGTGTTGCGTAGCATTTGTAGAGTCGCTTAAAACCCTCCTCCGCGATCAATGCGACGTGTATGTTCCAGCTTTAAGTCTATCGCTCGTCAACCGCGCTCCGTGTTACGCGGATCTCTTGCCGTATTAATTTGAAAGATTTTTCAAAAAGATTTGAAGCTTCTAATATAGAAAACAATTTATTAGTCAAGTTTGAAAAAAGAGAATTCTTTCTTTTCCAAAATCTGTATATTTTGATACAAACTGGTAAAAAAGTAATATATATTTCGTATATCCGATCATTTTACGCGAGATATTCTTCAAAAAATCATTATATTTATTATATTATTGTCATTTTAATTATAAAATACAATCATATTCTCTTGCACATACATTTCCATTTCTAAAGAAATATGATACGTTAAACTAAACGTTGTCTAAAAATAGAGTTTACCTGACACATCAAGATTCTTTGGAATGTTTAAAATATGATTTTTATGTTGATAGTTTGTGACGTCATAAATTTTTTTAAAGAAGATATCAATCTTTTTTCCTAGCATTAAATAACATTGATGCCATATATACTTATTTATTTTGTTTTAAAAGTTAGAAAGTAAACTCGAAACATTTGGAGAATAAAAAAAATAGAAAATAGAAATATTTAATATTATATCCTAATAAATCTTTTATATATTAAATCAGCTGTAGGTTTTGTGCGTCAAAAGGTTGCAAGAAAAGTTATCTTTTTTTTACGAGAAAAAGAAATTCTCTGACGAAAATAAAGGGACGACCTTGTAATATGAGACACATTTATCATTCGTAGATCTACGTACCTATTTTACCCGAAGAAAACAAACCTTGAAAAGAAAAACGAAATATCCTGAAAGCCAGGAGGAGGGAAGGAGGAGGGGAGAAAGCCATGGAGCGATCGTTTTTCAGTCGTCGTTCTTCAGTCGACGCAATCCCATAGTTTCATCCAGAATTTTAGGGCATGTATTTCTCGCCAAATCCAATATCTTCTTTTCGAATTTCTATCGCGCGCATTTATGTATAGATATATGTATATAAACGTGTGAACGCTACGTACACACATTACATATATTTGGGTGAAAGAGGGAAAAGTTGCACGATTGCATTATTTACTGGCTTGTTTTTGTTTTCGCGCAAATCATCGACGTTATCGCTTCGATAAAGCGAGTTTCAGGAAACACGTAAGGTGCTCCGATGTTTTCGGTACGGTCCGTAGTGAGCGAGGATACGAGAAAGAAGGAGGAAGAAAGAAAGAGAGAAACGTCGTCTGTGCGTGTATACGCGTATATATATATATATATATATATATACGTAGCACCCATACAATCGCGTGCACAGATACGTTATACCGAGGGCCTTGGCTCTCTGTCTCTCCTCTTCTCTTCGCTTCGCGTAGCGTGAGCGCGTCGTCATTTGTTTTTTCTCCGAAGTAATAATAGCTGAGGACAGCCATTTTGAGAGCTCGCAGCAGCACCAAGTTATTGTTCGACAGTGGCTCTCAAACGTCGGCTCCGCGATCGCGTTTTGCCGAGCTCTTCCGCGGATTGCGTCTTAAGAAAGAGCAGAGCAATGCGCGTAATTGGCTGACAATTTTTATATCTATTCATGTTGGATTATGTTAGACGCAAAATGAATATCTATCGCGTATCGTGTAATTTGGCGGAAGAGCGAATTTATGCTTTAACGATAATTATCAAAATTAGAAGACAAAAGCGAAGCGACGAATTAAATATATATTTTGTAAACTAAAAAGTTTAGATGTATGGTCTAGGAGATTGATGACACATTACTTGGCTCACGCGCTCGTAGCGAAATCATTGTCCTCCAGTGACACTCAAATCGGGGATATAGAATATAAAAATATAAAAAAAATGTACATATAGACAAATTTTAATAATCTCTATATGTTTTATCGACGTCTCTATGAATTTAACTGACAATTAAATGAATTGCGGAAGATTTGCAAACATTTCTGGGGTTATCTATTGAATTGCTTTTTAATGCGATCTCTTTAATGCGCAGATCAAGCAAATCTGTGCAGTGTGTAGTGCAGTTTGCCAATTTGCTAAGATACTAATGATCAATTTTTATTAATGTTTTAAATTATCTATCTATTTATTTATTTAATGTTTATAGTTGAAATATAAAAATGAGCATATAATGACGTCAAAAGACACTTTCATAATTATCTATTTTATCAAAATACGTCATAATGTTATCCTGTATAAAAATGAAAGAAACTTTAAAATATATATTTCTATTAAACATATACATATGTGAAATTTAGTTTTTTACATAATTTTAATTTATTCGTTATTGACTTTTAATTTTTTTTATTGATTCTGCTTATACATTATTGTTGATAAATTTCAAATTAAATATTTTTTTGAACAAAACCTGAGAGAAAGAGAGAGAGAGAGAGAGATTTTAATTTTATTCCAAAATTTTAAAATAATTATATAGTTTATATATATATATATATACATATATGTAAAATAAAAAGAAAATATCCAAATTCCGGAATAAGAAGTAATAACGACGAAGCTCAGAGACTCTTAATTAGCGGATATGAGATCGGCAAAACAACTTTTTAGTTATAATATATTGCAATTATCTCATATTTAATCTAGAATATTAATCTAGAATTTAAATCGTATTTTATATTTAAATTTAAATAAAATTTATATAAAATTCACATAATCACAAGCAAATTTCATAACTAATGACAATCTAATGATTCGGTATATTCTTTACGCGTCTATTAGATTTTAATGTAATTTTCTACTTTATATGGTATTTACCATATAAAATACTTAAAATGTTGATGCGAATATTCGAGTCAAACAATTTTTTTCTTGTTTCACATAGAAAGAAAATCTCATTTATTATCTGCTTTCTCCTCTCTTGCTCTCTTCTTACTCCCTTGCTTTACATTTACATGGATCACGACGCGAGTATACGTGGAATGAGAAAGCGAGCTTATAAAATATATATTCATTTTCCCTTGACCCTCCGTGTGTAGGATGACAATGATCGCCGGAGAAATTGGTGGAGGTTCGCGAGTTGCCCGCGAATTCTCCTTTATGTTTTCAGTACGGACACTAGCTCCGCGATCGTCCCGACTATAAATTTCTCCTCTCGAAACACGCGGTGGTAAACGCTCGCATCGCCAGCGGCGCTACACACTTCGTGTGCCAGCTGGCGAGTGCTCTTCGCTCGTATACAATGGCGTAGACACCGGCACGAATTTTAGATTCTCAGAACGTAGACACGGGACAAAACTCGAGAGAATCGCAAGCGAACATTGTCGAGAACGATGGCCTCAATCCATCGGAAAATACTTTATCGTGATTGATCGATACAGTTTTGATTGATAAGTTACAGTCTACTATTTTCCACGTGCCGTAACGTCATACACCTCGTACGTCGTAATACGTTATGACTTTATTCATCTCCTTAAAACAGGCCCGCGTCGCCGTGCTGCTCACCTCAGCTAATGTCTCGACGCGACGATATACACATAGGCAAAAGACGATATCTCCTTATCTTCCTTTAAAATTATCGTCATCGTGGAGGGGAAGGGGAATGCTGACCTCGAATCCTTCTCCGGTCGCTCCCCGTTGTTGATCGCATCACGGCTTCGACTGACTTCATGAATGAAACCGACCGTTTGTTTCTATTACGCGTACATATTTTCAAATGGCTACTCAGCGATGTGTCGCGCTCGCTGTTTATATTGAAGCTCGCTGGAAGAACGTTTGGTCGAAGACGGTACGGCTATTGACGCGGTCGAAGTATTGACTCTTTGCACTCGGTTCTCGCGCTTGGTTAAAATTGTATAGATATGTGTAGGTGTGTGTATACGTCAGAATTTAAATTAACTTCCGGGAACAATTGTATACATGAATTATTATGGAATATTTTATCTTTACTGTATGTTCTAGTCTTTACTATATTGTAGTAAAGATTTTTTGGCCAATATACATTTTGATGAGTAATATATTTTAATGGCATATATATGTACATGTCATATACACAAACTTGAGCACTTTTGCCCGCGAGCTAAAGTTTATAATTGACGGCTTGTAATTGAAATACGTAGTTGGTTTTTGTCAGTATCTTCTCTCGCTTTATCTTGGAATAAAAATAAGATATGGTGACAAAAATATTAAAGCAAACCATTTTTCTTAATTTTGAACTGCCAATTTCTGACTGTCCGTTGTCATAATAAAAAAAAGTATATGATAATTTTTGTACATATTCTTTTTTAGATGTTTATTCAATATCGTGCTATATTTTGAATTGCATTATTGGCATTTAACGAGGCCTCATGTCTCATGTTTCTTTACGAAGATCCCAGAATTCGAAAACGTACTTGTCAAATATCTTCGATATGCGCGCGCGCGAGCGCGATGTTACATTTACAATTCGTACGTGCACGCACAGTCGCGAGTATACACAGCGCGCTTAGATTATATTTACAATTTGCATACGTGGAGGGCATATATTGACAGAGTCCCGAGGATGTTACGTACGTGAACACGAACGAACGAGCGCGCGCGCACGCGTACACGTATGTATGTGCGCGCGGGTTGCCGGCGTATTTTGGTATATTGATCGCGCGTGGTCGGCCATCTCCCCTTCTCACCCCGTCCCGCCGCGCTCTTCGCCCCATCTCGCCCCACCTCGCCCTATCCTACCGCGCCCCTGCACCCCGACTCCACCCTCTGGATACCCGTCGCCGAGTCCTCCTCGTGTTTCCCCCTCGAGACGTCACCCATCTCGAAAACCCTTCGTGGCAACCTCCAGTCGCATATATGTATTTTCACGTGTGACGATAATAATGTACGCGGCGTGTCACACATGGACATATATTTTTCCTCCGCGAGCCATCGAGTTTATTCGCCGCTCGTCCTTCTAACTGCAAAATGAATTTTTTCGACGAGCTTGAGACGAGACATCTTAATTCGACTTGCGATTTAAATTTACTACGCGGAAATTATTCTGATATCGTTCCGCGAGAGACTCTTAGAATATAAAAATTTAATAATTTTCATTCTTGAAAACGTATCGCAGATATAATATTATCTACGAGAAGTGAAATAAAAAGAAAATATTTCATTAGATTGAATAGATTAAAATCCGGAATTTTTTATTTTTATTTGCGTGCACATATCGTGAAGGAACTTACCCTTCTCGCGCTATTTAATTCACCATATTGTTATTTCTCGGAGAATTGCTAAAAGAATGCTCTAAATTTGATTAGATAAAACTTTCCGAGGAGAAAGCGTAGATTCGGATAATGCTAAACTTTTCTAAGTATATGAAACTTTCTTACATAATATCGTGCAAGTGTGGCAAGACTCTTTAACTTTGCAAACGAGATGTCAACGTAATATAAACGCTACTCAAGGTCGAAGAACGGTGGGGATAATCAGAACTGCTCCCTCGATGCATCGTGTCAATGGGGTGACGTTAATTGCACGGCAAACGCAGTTTGAGAAAGAGCTTTAATATAAGAATGACGGAAAAGAGAAAATTTTCCTTGATCACATGGCCCTTGACTCTTCTATTAAATAATGTCCTATTATTAACATAATTGTATGTATCTTTTTATGCAAAATATATTTTTAATTAGAGGAAAATATATGAATAGTAAAATTATAATCGTAAACGCGTATTAAAACTTTTAATAATGATATTCGATTAATAACGTGCTTTATATGTATTATTTAATATTAAATAACATGAAATGTTAACATGAAGGAGTAATATCAATTATTACCACATACGGAATATGCCTGGTATTTATCAGTATTTATGCAAATATTTATATAACGAAATCGCACATGTTAATTGTTCGGCAGTGATGACTCTGATTAAAGAGATATACTGATTCGGCTGATGAAATAAATTAATGAGTTATACATGCAGCTATACGTATCATGGCTTTCAAATATATATATATATATATATATATATATATATATATATATATATATTTGAAAGCCATGATATGTAACAAAAATACTAAGTAAGTAGAATACATTTACATTTTCATATATGTAGCTCTTTATTTTATTCAATATTGTATTTATACATATATATATATATATATATATATATATATATATATATATATAAATACAATATTGAATAAAATAAAGAGCTATATAAATGAAAATGTAAATGTATTTTTACTTAGTATTTTTTGTTTTCGTTTTTGCTTACATGTGTAATTTTTATATCTTTAAATTAAGTTTAATATAAAATCCGAGAATTCTATATGCAAGAAATAAAAAAAGAGTGCATTAAATTTTTTAATATTTTGCTAAAATATTTTGTATACGCAGGTTTTTAGATTTTAAAATTTAAATAGACATGTTAAATATATATTTACTGTGTTGATTTTTAAAAATACTTCCTGAACAGAAAAAGAGTATATATATATATATACATATACATACTCTCTTAATTTTTGAATGTCGAAATACAAAAGAAATTATAGAATTTTGTTTCTAAACTCCTCATGCTTGTGAAAAAAATGGTGGGAGATCTTTAGTGAACAAAAAAAGACTCGTCGCGCCCGCATTATTCCTTCTCTGGGAATGGCCGATGTTCGATATTTTCTACCTGCGACCAGCTCAGACTCGACGAGTCGGCGGCGGCAGGTCTGCGGTTCGAGCACCTGCGCACACCGTCAAATTTCTTAATCCATCTGTTACGATATCTGGCGATCGACCGGCATTGTGTTTTAAGTCGCAACGAGACAACGCTCGCTGCTTGACTGACTTGTATCGCGTTCCGCACCGATCGACGCGGCGCGATCCAGCGTGTCTCTCGCCAACAAATAAATAATGTAGTCATTCGCGTACGCACATTATGTAATAGCAATACGATAATGTGACATCTTGTTTTGACTTGTCGAACGTCTCGAGAATCGGGAGTAGCAGGAAAGATGGTGGATTGTAGAAAAGTCACGTGAAAAAATCTTGAGGAATCTCAAGCGATTGCTGATTTTAATTCAAGTGGAATTGAGACATTATTTGGAGAGTGATAAAAATTATAATATAAAGAATCTAATGGAGAATAAATAATATATTGGACGAATTTGACGCAAAGAGCTTGAATGAATATGTGATTAAATAACTTGAAAAAGAATCTGCGTTCAATCATAAGCTATCCAATTTATTAACAAAAACAAATCAGTGACAATATTATGATTTAAAATAAGAGAACCAATGTCACACATCTCTGTGAAGAATAATTAAATATATTTTATTTTCTTCTAGTTATTCGAATCATAGAATACTTTGATGAATACGTTGCATATTCATTCACTATGAATTTTATTGAAATTCTAAAGAAATTGTAAAAAAAAAAAAAAATAAAGCGAGAGATAATAGAAAAGGAAAGGTAGATCTACAATATATAAGAAAAGAAAAAAAGAAGAAAACGACTGAACTCGCGATTCTGTAAACGCGTGCGTAAAGGACACATCGATCATTCTTTTGCAGGTTTTCAATTCCGTGAAATGACGGGAATATGAAATGCGTTATTAAATAATCTAAATTTCGGTCATATTTTAATATCTGTCTGGTTCGTATCTACAATGTACGCTGGATCGTTTTGTATGTCATTTGAATATGTACAATTTATAATAGACGAATGTTTAATGTTTATAATACTATTCTACGGATACACAGAAAAAGATGAAATATAATAATCAATTTATATATGAGATATTAATCTTTTTAGTCTTGTATCATAAAATTGACATTAGTTGTTTTCTATGAATATATTGGATAGTTTACTTAGTAAGTTAAAATATTTATTATTAAAGAGTAAAATTAATTGCGTGATGGTAATCTTGATATAACATGACGAAAATTATATATTTTAATAATGAATTTTGAAACATAGTATGATCTGATGACGTATGCACATGTCTAGTGTATAATTACATAAGATATGATTGGTTTGTTTATCGTTTTCAAGTAAAAAAATATCTATGTTATGTCATTACATACTACTACAAATGCTTGACAAATATTACGATAAGAATTCAATATGTGAATAATTTTTATTTTGAAACAAAGAAAAAAAAAGGAAATTGTGCAACATAATGGAAATTTTTTTTAAATATTTAATATACGAATCGATTATTTAACAACAAACTTGTGCAAAAGAAGTATCTTAATAATTATAGCACAAAATCTAAATCACCTTGATATAAAAATGTATAAAAATAATGAATTTATATATATATGTATATGTGTGTGTACGTATATATATACATAGTTTATACAGATCTTTCTCTCTCTCTCTCTCTCTCTCTCTCTCTCATGTAAAAATTTTCCATTAAGGCCCACTAAAGGGCCTTTAGTTAAACGAAAGAAATGTCAAATTTTTCGTTTTAGTTTTTTTTTTTAAGGATACAAATAATCAATAATTAATTTTTTTGTTTTCCTTTATTTTATAGAAGAAGGTAAAAGCTAATTGTGGATGAAAATTTTGTTAAGTCCGTTTTAAATTACTTCAGTACAATAGTTGCTTTAAAAATCATAAAAAATAAATAATTATTATTCTTCCCCATCATATATGATTTTCACAGAAGAAATAAACATTGCATGCTCAATGAAAAATCGCTGTACAGAATTAGTCCCACATACACTGCGAATATCTTCGTAACCCTCGCCGTAAGGTATGCAATGAAAGTGCAAGTCGAAACCATGTAAAGTTAATCGATCAGCTGTCGATTTCGGAACATGACGTATAATGACGTAATTGAATTGACGAAGTTTGTATATACTTTGCATTGTGCATTGTTACTAATAATCATTGTTTTATAGATGTGTTATTAATTTTTTTTATTTTTTATTAATTTTATTGCATAAATATTGAAAATACGATATATTATACGTGTTCAAAAATATTTTATAACAGTATACACTATATAGCCATACTATAAACGTGTTTACTCTCATTTATGATTCAAGTATCTTCATTATTTTCTATTTATATAAGATATAAAAATATCCAAAAATCTTGATTTTATTCCTAACTTTTATTAATCGTCATCTTATTATCTTTTATAAATCATTGTAAGCAATATAAGAAGCAAAAAAATGAAAATATTTTTTATATGCTTATCCATATTTGAAAAAAAAAAATATTTATTTTTGTTGATAAAAATGTCTCACATTTTCCTTATTGCGAAAAAAAATATCATAAAATATCATTAAAAAAGAACAAGACAAACATGTGTTATTATGATACTTATTTTTGTAATATGTCTACGGATTAGTATTATACATGCATTCAAATTATGCTTGCACAGGTTAATTTTGATAGAAAACATCGCGTTGACTGTTAATATTAGATTACAATTCGACTATTTATTTCGTTGATGTCGCATATTTTTCGATGCGGCATGGATTTTTACGAATATCGGCAAAATATTCCAAAGAACTTTCATTAATTAAGATCAAAGACGTCGAATTTGAAGAAGAGGTGTAAGGCGTGCACAAGATTTCTTGAAAACATCACTATTAAGCTAGCGCCAGGCTATGCACGTATTTGTGATTCGTTTATGAAAGTAGATGGAAGATTCATTAAATTCGATCAATCAGATTTCTTTATACTGTTCAGAAATCATGAATTACGATGTGCGAATAGTCTGGCACTAACTTTATAAATTGCACTCATATGTAGGATTGCCACATTTGAAAATCCCGAATGAAGGACATGAAACAAGAAGAGAAGAAGAAAGAAAAGAAATAAATCATTGAATGGAATGACAGATGAATATAAGTATTGCAGCTGTAATTAATATTTAAAACTTTATCTATTAACAACATATTTACATAACATCGTTCGACGAAAAAAAAGAAGGAAATTTGCCGAAATTGAAGGCTAAATAACGTCCTCCGGAGAACAGAAAAACTTTTAATAAATTGGAGGACAATCCTCCCGATTGGAGGACGTCTGGCAATCCTACTCATATGTTTTTTCTTTTTTTTTTGCGAAACGCATATATTTCGTCGATAGATTATAAAGTATTATTTTAGACACTAAATATATTGTATATAGAATGAATCAAGGTTGATTTGTTTCTTATTCTCATAAAAAATAAATAAATCTGCGGTTTGTGTAACATAAATAATAATTAGGATAATCATTGAATTTTTTGTGTATTATGGAAATATATATGGTATACACATGCACTCAAGAAAAGTGCCACTTCAAAGTGATATATTTGAGTAATTTATACATTTGCAAATATATTCGCATTCCTAAAAACAAATTCAAAATTAAGATATCTTCTATTGGAAATTACGCAATATATATATAAGATCTTGTAAAATAATATATATATATATATATATATATATATATATATATATATATATATTCCAAGATATTTTAATTTTGAATCTGTTTTTAGAAATGCGAATATATTTGCAAATGTATAAATTACTCAAAAGAAAAAAAGAAAAGACTAACTAAGCATCCGTTTAGTTAATATAATGCAACACATTTTGATCTTTGAATCTTTATATCCTTATGGTTTAAAATATAATTATATATAGAAATATTCTATGCTATCTATCAACATCTAGCAAGATATCAATTATTGTGTGATTCATTTCTGCTGGAAGTATAAACACAAATTTGTCTAATACTTTTTGTATAATATTTATTGCGTAGTACATATTCGTGCATATGTCTTTGAACAATTAAATGTGGTTTGCTTCAAAAACTTTAATAGTTCTTGCTTTAATTAATTGGTATTAATTAATATTTTGTACTCGTCAATTTTATTTTGTGACGATTTAGTCAACGTTTTCTCGAATAACATATATAATATTTATAACATTTCGCTTTTTCACGCAAACAGATGTTGAATACCTTTCTTTGGGATAATCTTTTTTAACAAATTACATTACTACTATGTGCTGTAAAGCGATTTTCTTTTGTGCATGCATAGACATAGACAATAAAAACATGCACGAAAATCAGTTATGTTTTTTAAATGTTCTTACACTTGTATCTTAAGTTGTCATTTTGAACATGATGTTACCTTGAAAGAGATTGATGTTCTATATAAGGAGAAATGAATCTGTATGGTAAAGTCAGGTCAGGTTCAATGAACTCTGTGCTGTTCAATTAAATTTTAAGGACGTTTAAAATAACATCTCAATGCAAATGAGGCGAACTGTTTATAAATTTGACATTTGGATATGTTATCGTTTTGTATTATCGTCTTCCAATCTGTACTCCTTTTTTCTAAATTTATATCCTTCTTTGCGTTACTGAATGTTTATTTTTCACGCAGAGAGAGAGAGAGAGAGAGAGAGAGATCTTCAAAGCTAGTTCAAGAAATAAGCACATGAGTCAGTTTCGGAGGATCTTCTTCCGGCAATGCTTATATAAATTGGAGGCCATGGCATGTATTTTCGTTCCATACTATTAATGCGATAACCTAAGATAATTTAAAAAATAATGTAATCTCTTTGAAAAGAAAATTATGAATCAAACAGCATATTAACGTTATATAGTTAAAATATTATATAAGAATACTTTTTTAAATCATATTACTTTTTATCAATTTCGTTAATTTCTTATTAATTTGAAAAAGATTTATTTAAAAAATATTTGTCTCTTTTTTTACCAATAATTTTCGATTTATGAACGACTCGGAAAACGAGACACAAAATTCTGGGAATTTCTAAATACAAAAATTTTAAGAGATTAAAAAAAAATATAATCTATTCTATTACTTGATTTTGTAGAGTTTGTTTAAATATAATTGTGATTTAAGTATAATAACAAAAATATTTAAAGTTTGTACAAGAGATTTTTATTTAGAATCTTCAATGATATTGCCGGTAGTATTTCTGAGACGATTAAAACCGGCAACGCTGCCTCAATCGGGCCCTATATGAGTATGCACGTTTTTTGCAAATTTGAAGGCTTCATCCTTCATTTTAGAGAACAATCCAAACATTTACGCCTTTTAAAATAATTGGGTCATGTTGTACCTTTGAGATTCTTCTTTACAAATATGCTTATAATCCGTAATTTTTTTTATCTCATATTTTAATTCATATATTACATATTAGTATTATGAGAGGAATATTATTCTAAAAATTGTCTGATATTATATATTAAAATTATTTAGCATGTTTCATATAAATCAAATAATTTTTTTTTCTTTTTTGATAAACTTTTCCGCAAAACGCATTTGCCAAAGTGCATGCTTGTTATCAATATTATTCGCTATAATACGTCGTCATTTTTTTCTACATGATTAAACATATGCTGTGATAAGGTATCTGATAAGCTTCATAAGGTCCATGATTTCTTTATTGTATGATGTGTAAAATTACGTGAAGAGAATTCTTTCAGATATTATTCATTCTATATTTAATTATTTTATTAGCATACATTAAATTAGAATTATTGAAATATAAAAAATATAATTCTATACTATCATATTTTATTCTAAATTCTTAGACTTTAAAATTTTATTTGTTTCACAAATTATTAATTTCAAATAATTATTTTTTATTTCTTATTAAGTTTATATAAAACAGTTGGAAACTGCGTGAAATAGATAAAGCTGTTTATTTTGATTAATATTTGAATTAATATTGTTATATAATACATATTTAAATTCTATATATATATATATATATATATATATATATATATATATATATATATATAATGATAATGAGATCGATAAAAATGTTAAGTATGTATAACGTGAAGAATAAAGAATAGAATCATTGGTCTTTCTCTTACTTCTCACATTTAGATGGTATTTTTCAAGCATGGAATAAGTAGAGCGGGGCTTTTCTCGTCTTGTCGAGGGGACTGGTAATCCGAGATCCGGAACCAGTCCGAGACGTCCGGACCTGCGCAGGGCCCAGATTCTCAGAGACAAAGAAAATCGCCATAATAGGTCCCTAAATAAGGATAAAACCGTTCTTCTTTGGCTATAAAAAAATATGATGGTGAAAACTTCCTCTCTCTTGAATAGTACAATAAAAATAAAATCTATAAAATTAATTAATATAAACATATATAAATATTGGGTTTGTAATTAAATGTATAATGAAAAGATTTTTATGATAAACTCGGAATATTTTTTAATGATTTTGATATATGTTTATCTTATATTCTAATATTTTTTATGATATAACTTAATTTATCAAATGTATCGCTTTGCCATAGTCGATTCATAAACGCATCTTTTTACTAATGAATTAATTTGCACGATCTTACCACATATTTATACAGGTAGACATAAAATGATGGTGATTTAAAAAAAAAAAGATATTATCAAAAGTGTTATTGAAATCGAGTCTTTTTTACGTGATTCTTCGAAATATGTAGTACAATGACAATGACAATTTCAAACTGTTCTCCATTATCTGGTCATTGGTATTTATACGCAAGCACGAGGATAAAAAGCCTTGCCGTTACATATGTACGATATAATTCATGTCGCGTAACATCTGCACAAAGGTGCGTCATCTGTATACACTACAATTCTCGTGAACTAAATTGATAACAAACGAGTACTTTAATTTATGCATTTCTTTTATATATTGCATAACATTTGTATTTATTCATATAATATATTTAGAAAAATAAGAATATATATTGATTGTCATTTACAAGCAGCGTAGCTCCTTGCAAAATATAGCAATTTCTTACATCGTGCAAATTAATTGAAATAATCTTTGTTGTTTACGAATGACATAATCAAGATGAATAATAATCATACATTAGTTTAAATATTCTAAGCAGAGTCTTATTAAATACAGTCTTATATAAATTAATGAAAAACACATGCTCATGATGCAACTTTTTATTGTGGAGAATAACTACTTTTATATAATCCAATGATATTAAAGTTAATTTAAGTAGAGATAATTTTCATATATTCATTTTACATCAAGTTATAATGCATTTTTTTCATCAATTTATCTGATAACGAATTGAAAAATTATCATGTTGACACACAGTAAATCCCATCGGGCAAATTAGGAATTAATCGGGATGGATTTATCGTTATGAATTAAGTTTGTTGAAATTTAGTTTTGCACCGCGGATCTCGAGAGAACTGCCGCGAGTTTTAGCGAGGCTCCTCGCTGGAGCAGGCAGGCAAAAGCAGACCGACATGGTACACCGGTCTGACCTGGCAACACCGCTGCATCGCGCGTACAAGATCTGGCAACATCGCCAAGCTATTATGTAACACCCGGCAACGTTGCCGGGATATACTTCTCTCTCGGGGAAGCGAGGAGAGACGAGTGAGCTAGGAGTATCGCCGGAGGGGGAAGAGGGATAGAGATAGGGGGCGAAGGGTATTATATACGATAGGACACTCGCACATATATATAGCCACGCGTGTATACATGTGTGTGTGTACACGGTACAAGTTTCCCACCCTTTACCGCTGCTGCTGCGTCACGTTGCAACCCCTTGTCCATAGCGTTGGTTATATAGGAGACCCGCAGTCGAATTCGGCGATCGAATTTATTTTTTTAAAAAAAAAAAAAGGAGATTGTATGTATGGTGAATTAACGAAAATCTTTCGATAAGATACGAATATTGGTGCTAGATGCTTAATCATAGATTTTCATAAAACTATGTAAGAATTTAAAATAATACTATAAATGGAAAATATAAAGAGATCTCTGAATGAAAACTTACAAAAATAATGTGAAAACTTGAAAGACACATTTGGACTGCACATAAGAAATCTAGGCAAGTCTAGGCTATAAAAATAACAGGAATATGAGCGTTTCTTATATTTATCTGCGTAAGACAAACATCTATCGAGATGAAAAAATATTTAAACATTTAGGCGGAGAAGAAACTTTAAGGAAACTGGATTAAACTGTTAACGAATCTCATCTGCAGATTTCAGACAATAGTTTGCGCATAAACATATGCATAATTCAATTTAATAGATATATACAAGAGAAAAATGATACATTGATTATGATATACATGTACAGTTTTGCTTTAGATAACAATTTGATATGAATTTTATTAAAATTATTCTTTGAAGAACGGAGTTCTGTATAGTATTATGCAGAACCACTCTATGGTTCCGTCTATTTTATTTTTATATGCTAATTGCGCGAAAATTTTCTGATTGAAGATTGCATTATGTATTTTAACAATATCTAGTTTCGAATTAAATTATTTTAATTATTATATTTGAATATATTTTAAAACTTTTATAAGAAATTGAATATATATTGGTGGACAAGTCAAATATAAACTAGACTTTTTCCAAAACATTTTATTCGATCAAAATATTTTTATCGCACACCAAAATCATTTTTCTATATAGTTTCCAATAAAATCTAAGCATTTTTGCCACCGGATTGACGTTTTTTTTTTATTTTTGTGTCATAAAAAGTAATGAGACGTATCTAAAGTCCATTGCGCACGAATTCTTCTGTTTATATTTGACTTGTCCACTTTTATATATATATATATATTTCAATATAGTACAATGAACTAGATAAAACTAGAAGGTAAATTGAATTTTAAATCAGAAACTTTCTTGTTTCATTTCACTACCTTAGCCTGTTCTATTCAATTTTTTGCTTGGCAAAGTAAGAAAAAAGTAATGCAACGTCTTCATTATAACTGTATTTGTTAAGAAAGATGGAGAGAAAGAGAGGGTTAATTCCTTTTATATTAAAATTGTTCAGGTCGACGTCAATATCGATATTGTAAGAAAAATATCATGAAGTTTCGATAAATATTAATAGAATAATGAAATATAAAAACATGAAATCAAAAAATAAGCAGTTATTTATTATATGTTAATATCTATTTACCGACGCATCTGTTTTTATTTCATAACAAATAGAATTTTATATATATAAATATATAAATTCATGTATCTGTTTACCAATGATATCGAAAAAGAGAAAGCCGAGAAAAATATATATCATAAAAAGCAACACACACACACACACACACACATACTTTGATTAAAACACATCGATATGTAACTTTCATTAATACGAATATAAAAGAAAAAAAAATGGAAATTATATTGTTTTTATAGGATAAAAAATTTATAAAAATCCATTTCTTCATATGCTTGTGTATACACAGTATAGATCTCATGAATAAAAACAATTTACTATATTTTGTTGCTAATACTAAAAAACGTATTGGATATGAACACTCGTATCTTTTTACGAGATTTATACATATGTTTATCGAGAACTGAACGTCTCTTTATTCCCATCCGTGCAATCAGATTCGGCGGCTTTTTATATTTTTACGAGCGATATTGTTTTGTCACGGTAAAAGGTGTAACGCACGGAAAATAACTGTCCGATCGTTCTCTTAGGTTCTTGTAAAGTGAACGCTCGACATAAGAGATCATGAATATTGCATCTGACCGAGTGCCGTGTCTCTTTCGCGACGTACCGCTCGCTTTCCCGCTGCATGTTTCTGCTTGGAGTCACAGTTTCGTTGAGGAATCGAAAATTCATTCAAAAGTTTTGCAATTACAAGTCCGTTCGCATGTTTAGAGAAAGCGAAATAACATACCGCCTACTACTGCTGTTGCGTATATCTGATGACTAGTAGGGGAAACAGGGAGAGGAAGCGAAGAAGGGAGACTCATCTTTGTATATAAAAATGTTAACTATCCACAAATAAAAATAAGGTCAAAATTATTATATTAAAATAGCATGTAAAATGTGCGTTATTAAAAAAATTTTGCGCCAAGTACCGAACCCTAATCGATTCTTAATTTCGATTCTTATTTTTTCCATCGATTAAGTACACATCCAAGGTAAAAAAAATGTCTCTTACATTTCTTTTCCGTGGATATTATGGAATCTTGTCGATCTACTACAAGATCAATATAATTGAACTACAGAACACAATGATGTTTATTTAAGAAAGTGAAAGATACTTGCGCGGAATTTTTTTTTTTTTTTTAATTTCCAATGCTTTATCTGTTTTTTAGAAAATACTAATACGAGAAGTATTGTTATAATTTGCCATACATAGATTAAGAGGCGTAAGTATTTTATCGGTTTAAGAAGAAACTGGATGGATCAATTACATCAAAAGTTAATAAATCTAATACATTTCGAGATTCATGAATTTGAAATTGCACACACACATAAAGCACTTTTAACCTTTTAAAATATAATATAAATTAAAATATAAATATAAATTTAATAATTTATGAGTTAAAATTTGTTTTATAAAAATATAATTTAATCTCAAAATCGTAAATATTATCTTATATCGAAACTAACTTTTTTACAGTGACTGTATCACGCAAATTTTCTCTGATTGTGCACAAAAATTTATTAAAATAAAAATTTCAATTTTACAAAGAAAACTTATTTTAACTCACAAATTAATTAGTAATTTCATATTTTAAAAGATTAAAAATGCTGTGTGTGTATGGCCACGCGCGCGTGTAATGTCAAATTCATGAATCTCGAAATATGTTAGATTTATTAACTTTTGATGTAGCTGATTCGTCCAGTTTCTCCTTAAAATAAAATGCACGCAAGAGACATGATTTGTGTGTAGGCGTGTATGGTTTACAAATTATTTTTGTACTAATTAGTCGGGAGCACGTTTTTTTACCTCGTTCCAGCGCTTCTGACATCGATATTTTCCCGCGTTTTGCGTGGAAAAATTATAAAAGTCGTTTATTATTTTTGATTATTATATCTTTGCGGTATAGGAAAGAAAAAAATATTTTTGCTCTGTGAATTTGAACTATAGCTTATTTTTGAAATATATATGATTTTATTTCGAAGACGTAAAACTGGATTTTTATTGAAAGTTATTCCCCGAAAAATAAGAAGTATGAAATAATATTTTCTTTCCAAAATTATTAATTCTGAGTAATATTTCTTAATAAAATGTCTCGGGCATATTTTCTGCAGATGCGAGCATTCTTATTTCGATCAAAATTCCAAACTGCAATTGACAGCCCGTTAGTCGGAGTCCGAAAATAACATACCAGGTCATGCGCCGGTCATCATTCCAATTCTCGATCGAATTTTTGCAAGTTTCTGTAAAAACACTCGTCTCGATTAAAACACCAGAAATGGGTCGCGAACTCTGAGAATAGAGAAACAAAGGAGAAAGAGAGAGAGAGAGAGAGAGGGGGGAGGGCATTGGGAAAGAGACGGGGAGAGAAATCGCGCCTTCTTTGGAACGTTTTTAGGCCGGTCTCTCTTATGCGTCTGTTGTTTTGTAGTTCAACGACTCCTTCGCCTGCGCCTCTATCTCCATCTCCGCACGCTATTGCCTCCTTTACTTCCTCCATCACCTCCTCCTCTTCCTCCATCTCCTCGCGGAGGCCTCCATGCACGCGGAGAAAACCGACCGACGAAGAACGAGGCGTACACGTACTGCCGTGTGTCTGCTACAAAATACTGGTCAGATACGGAAGGAGCAATACGGCACGATGTGCACCACGAATAAATATTCATAAGGACTATGAGCGTAGGACCGCAGGACTTCCGTGAATCCTGCGTGATCGCGAATAACGAATGAAAACGAGATAGAAAGGAGATTACCACCTGATGTTGAAGTTATAGATGATTGTGTAGAGTTTGATACATATCAATGTTTGCATCTCGTACTCTTTTACGTATATCTTGACAAGGGTTAAAATAGATGTAATTTCATTGATGTGTTTAAATTTTGCTGCAAAAAACACAAAAATAATTTTTAAACTTAATTGCAGCAATATAACTGTGGCAATTGCGCCGTAAAGTTATTTTTTATGTACTTATAGCATCAAAATTGGGTCAGTTTCATTTCTTACTTTAAATAATATACTAAGAATAACTAAATCTTTTTATTTTTAGAATATATATATATATATAATAATTTTTTAACATATACCGGGCACGTTATATTTTGAAATTTAAATTAATAGCAGATAAAAAATCGATATAATAATATCTGAACATAATTCTATTATTCATGCTTCTTTCGCAGTCTTTTTTTACTTTCTTCAAATTTTTTTTTTATTTTTTTATTCTTTTAACTTTTTCTATTTTATTATATTCGCAAAATTGGAAACTAATTAATTCTGCATTAACGAAAATGGAAGTAAGTGAACGCGTTTCCGACACGAGCCATTATAATTTCCACTCGAGAGATAGAGAACTAATCATCACTCCCTCTACACATTTGTACCCTTATAATTGAGGAAATTAGAGGCGCCCTACGCCATTGAAAAGGGCCGTTCTCCTTTCATGTTAAGCTCTCGTACAATCTTCCATTCCGCGTCTCCTTCCCTCTTTCTCTATCGCGTCGCGCTCGAGCTCGTAAAGGTTAAATGCGTCTGGCACATTGCAAGAGGGTGGAAGGGAGTAAGACGACGCTCGTAATAACCTCTTGCACCTGCGATGTGTCTCTTGTTTGTATGCATTCCTGATATATCGCGCCCGTATAATATCCGCATACAAGCTTCGATCTTACGAAACCGTTAAGGAATAGAATGGTAGAAATTGAAAAGTACGATCTAAAGCCAAATAAACTATTCGCCATTTCTCTTATTGATTTTGTCAATCAAATTTTTCAACTTATTAAATTTTAAAATTTATTTAAATTAAGCTCTATAATTAAATATTTTGTTGAAATCATTGCTGAATTGAAATAAAGCGAATTTTTTTTTTTTTTTAATTTTTTACCGCTTAGAATGGAAAATCAGGAGAAAATAGCATCGGGTTGGAAAAATACGCGAATAAATGATTCTGAAACACACTGTATATAAACACGTATCTCTTCGGCTTTCTGCATTGCATATATGTTGCTTCCACATACACGCACACACACACACACATATATATATATATATATATCATACTAGCTGTACACTCACCTTTCGGACTCGTGTATATTGGCGCAGAAGCTTTCCTGGCTCGGCTAAACGAGCGTCGTATTTTTTTTACCGGCTGGCTATGACATACTTATTCTGCCACAAGAGAATAGAGCATCAAACGAAAATCTTACAAGTTTTCGATCGCATTTGGTCTTTCACCGAAAAGACGAAATTTTTCATAAAATCATGAATCTCTTTACAAAAAATTGTCACGATGAAAGAGCACTTTGATATAGAATGTTACGAAAAAAAGTTTATAAATTTCACATTGTATTTTTTTTTATCTCAAATCCTCTTGATTAAGTTTTTCTCAAATAAGAATATCAGAATTTCAGTAATCTCAGAATTGTAAGTTTTACAATTCAGATATGGAAAGTTTTATATTCAAATATCTGTTATATCAAAGTTTAATGAAAAACGTTATATTTCTTTACAATTATCAGTCAAACAAAGTTTTGAAATTATGAGTTCGAGAATAAAAGAATTATATTTTTCATTTAATTTTAAGAGAATTTCGTGATAAAATTTAAGAAGTTTTGAAAATGGAATTTAATGAAATTCTTGCTAAGCAAATATTAATTCAAATAATATTTGAATCACTAAAAACTCGTTTTTATTATTACGAGATTATTTTTGTCTTGATAACAAATCTAAAATTCTAAATTTGCGCGATTTTTATTTGTTAACTATGCATAAAACTTTAATGTCTAGCATTAGCATTTTATCGCGATCGATAGATTCCAGTGTCACGAGAATAATGATGCGATTGCATGGTGCAATGTTTTATCCTAATCGTACACGTGCTTTAGATACGATGCGATTTTCTACAATTGCCAATTATGCGATAGAAGGCTGTCATTCGCATGACAAGAAAAAGTATATGGTTATCATAGTGAAATTTTGCCAATGTAAATGGCATGTAAAAAGTTTAGTTAGCAATTAAAACTTGTAGTTAGTTATAATCATAATGTAGGTGTGATATACGTAACATATATACAGGGTGTCCCAGATTAATGGGGACAAAACTCATGTGCAGATAGAGCGGACCAAACTGAGTCGAAGAATCTTTTATCATTTTTTTTGTACAACGCTTAATAAAGGAATTATTATTGAGTAAAATCTGGCCGTGCTGTAACAGCTGAGCGCTCACGCACACTACTAGACGCGCGGCTCACCGACGTGCGCCAGGCTAAAGATCGGCGATGATTGACCAGACTTTATTTAATAATAATTCTGCTATCAAGCGTTGTACAACAAAATGATAAAGGACTTCTCGATTTAGTTTGATCCGCTCTATCTGCACACGAGTTTTGTCCCCATAAATCTGGGACATCCTGTATATCACATATATATAATTGAAAAATGGTGCATGAAATTTTATTATAAAGTGAAACAGTTGAACATTTACATTTACTTATGCATATCGTCAAAGAATTATTTTACATGGTGCCTATTTTTAAAATAAATTTGTTGAATGTGTAATACATTTAATACATTTAAAATGTAATTTCTATAATTATTTGTAATGATGTAGTTCTATTATAATAAGTTTTGTTAAATGTTAGTAAATAAAATAAATGTTATCCAATCTCGTGCGGAAAAATAATGATGAAAATTTTCATTAATGTTAATAATTAACTGCACTTTTTCAAGTTAAGGCACTATATTTTAAAATTTTAAATAATTCGTGGGTAGTTAAAAATATACTCGTCACTTGGCCGAAGCATCGATAAGTAATTTATCAGTCGCCTGTCATAGCATATCTCGAGAGGGTCGCGACCCAATTTAAGACACGACTTAATGGCTCACCAATTTGTTTGCAAAATATCATATGCGCTATCGTCATCAATTTGACTAAAAGTACTAGAAGAGTAAGCGCGAAATATTTGCCGATGCGAGATAGATGGTTGGTTTATCGGTACCGGCGACATTGACGACACGTGTAAATACGCCGTAATACCCGACCCTTCATTATAAACGAATCAACGTGGGTATTTATGATTAACATGCTTAGAAAGTCGCCGCATAACGCGAATATTGCAGGAGAGGAAATGCCAGTGCTTAAAGTCGAAGGTCCTGACTGCGTTGGGCCTTAATGAAAAGGCAACAAGGCAGTCACGAAGCGTCATATGAGAATCATCTGTTCCGTGTAATGCTAGTCGTATACGTGTGTTGCATCATTAAGGATAATAATAACTATAGTTATCCCTTGATTACTGTAAAAAGGTATATACGCGCGCGAGCTATTCTATACAAGAAGACGGCACTAAGTGTCAAAATCAAATAGGATATATATATATATATATATATATATATATATATATATATATATGCATGCAAATTAACGCGAAAAATAAAAACCGAATCGTTTCTAATGATTCACATAATATATTTTCGACACGATTGAGTCATGTATGATATAAGCGTCATAAATTGTCGTCTCTTCAAGGATCACAATCAGGATGTTTTGTACAATTTTATTTTCTTGCGTCAGAATCCGTTGAATATATGCTTGGAATCTGCTAAAAGATGCTTTCGATTGGGCTATTTAGGAAGGTTGTTTAGATTAATGCGCGATAAAAATGCCTATGATTATGTATGAGTATCGAATAAATTTTTTATGGAAAATTAGCAATGCACAATAAATAATTGCCTTTGACAGTAAATAAGGCGTATAATGAAATATAATAGATTATTTATCGAAAATTGAATTCTCTCAATGTAAGGATCTATTTATATTCTCTGAAGTAGCTGATGATAATGTGGATTTCGCAAATTAATAAATTCTAATAATCTTTTGAAGACGAAGTAAATTTTATAAATTAATTACTTAATTACTTGTTTTAAATAGATTTTTGACAATATTATCATGTAATATCTTACTTGAATTTTTAATAAGAAAATTAAATTGAGTTATTATTTGTGGTTTAGAGAAAGGATAAAGGAGAACGTCACATTAAAATTTCAAACAAATTTTGTATCCTTAAACCATATAATTTTTAATGTCTTATTTCTATCTTATAATTCTGATGAACAAAAGAAAAGGAAATGATTGTACAAAAATAATTCTAAGAGATAGCAGCTTTGCAGTTACAAAATTTCTCGGTATTAAAACAACATTATTTTTGCATCATCGGGTAATTTTGCGTATGCTACGTATATATAAACACATTCTGTGCTGTTACGCTATTATTCGAGCATTCGTGCGGCAACTGCCCCGACCATTCACAGTCTAATGAAGAGCCTTCGGTTACATGGATAACGATGATAACCCGCATTAACGTATAACGTGTAACATCACGTTCATAACACATGAAACGTTTACGCAGCTCTTGGACGGAAAACGGTACGTTCCTGACGCTAAATGTACGCATATTCGATGGCGCTTTTAACGCAAGGTCAACAGCATCTACGCCACTGCGCATTATCACACGCATGCACGCACGCACGCACGCACGCACGTTCATCCAACACAAGCGCCCATCGACCGATCGAGAAAGATAGAGAAGAGCGAGCGTTCTATCTTCTCTCTCTCCCTCCCTCCCTCTCTCTCTCTCTCTCTCTCTCGCTCGCTCGCTCGCTCGCTCGTATCGCTATAGCGCTTCACGAATTAACAGCAGACGGACGAGTACTTCGAAAAGTCCACCGTCATCGTGATATCGTCGTATAGATTATGCCCGCGCTTTTTATTTTCGCGGCGCAAAGTTCAGCCATAGCCACGTGTGTTGCGGTACTCTGACGCACCTCGCGTAACTCGTCGCCGCGTGTTGCTCGGTATGCCTCGTTAATTCCATCTCCGTTGCTCTATACACTTACAATTTAACCGCATGAACTCGGACTTTTAACGTAAGCGTATAAATAATACGATGAACACCATGGTAATCACATACATTTATAATCCACATAACGTTACGTAATCTTGTAACCTTCGGCTGAACTCGATTGCATATTCACGCAATACTTACTATCAGGTTGCTTGGCTATCAGTCAAGTTTATGTAAAATTATTGGACATAATTTATAGTATGACATGATGAAAACGAAGTCATATTTTCATGACAATTTTATACTTTTTTTAATAAACATAGGGGAAACGCTATTTTCTTTTGAAAACTAAAATCATTTTTTTCTGTATGAAAATCTAATATTCTTTCGCAGTTGTTTTTTATGTTTCCAAAGTTAATCATCTCGGGAAATGTCCTTAAAGATTTTTTTATTAAAACAACTCATTCATTCGAGATAAACCGAGAAAGAAAAATTTTATATTCTTGAGAAGCGCGACTCATTGAAAACTTCTTTTTTTATTGCTACAATTCCGGAATCTACATCTTGACATTTTTGAAAAGGAAAAAAAAAAAATACACGTTTCAGTTTTTATCGTTTTTTATCATTATGCGCATCGTTAATTCAGTTTGCATATTATCCTTTTAATGAAACAGCAAAAGCAGAGAAATTTCTTTAGTTTGCATTTGTATTTTTAATTCTATGCAAAAGTTTTTTCCACGAGCCTTTTTTCTCGTATCGGCACATATATGTAACGAGGTCGCATATCATTATCGTACTCGCATCCGTATAAAGAGTTCTCGGATTTAATCGTGCAGCACAAGTATATGCGCAAGGCCGTATTAGTTATCACGCTTACGTATTTGCGTATCGAGTCGATCTTACGACAAGTGAGACTACTCGATTCCGCGACACGTGTAAGATGATCTCCGATCAATTGCAAGCTAAATACAGCGTGTTCGACAAGATCTCTCATTTTTATATTTTAGAAATTTGTACGACAATTTCAAGAAGACATAGCGACTTCACAATCATGAATAATCTCTATTACATGAAGATCTCGGAATATCCCTCGAATCGAATTTTGAAGCAAATTTTCCTCGACAGTGCAAATTTATCTACTTTCGATTATATGCTGCTAAAAAGTTAACAATTATGGATCTCGCAATATTCTGAAATACGGGAAAAATTTATTATTAATGCTACTTATCTGCACGTTTTTTCTCCCATATTTTTTATATAAATCGGTGGTGCTTCAACAGGCGCGATTCGATGAAATTCGAAACATTCTCAGAGAGAGAGAGAGGTCACTCGATATACGCTCATCCAGATAACCCTCGTCTTTCACAATGCTGTCCTTAATCTTGAGCCTATGCGGCGGCCAAAGAGAGTCTACGCGCGGCTCCATTTGCATGGACGCGATTCGTGGCTGTCACGAAAGGAACAGGTTGGGTTAGTGGAGCGGTTACGCAATTCTCTCGATTAATGTCGTGTCGTCGAATGAATGAAACTGGCTCAGATCCATGAAATCGAGCCCTTACAAGTATGAGTTCGAGGTTGCCTCTCTCTCTAGATACGAACGAGAACGCAGGGCTTCGAAAGAGGATGGAACGTCGGAAATGATGTGTGCTTGGACTAGAAAAAAAATTCTTTGCTTCGTACCAAACGTATCTACCTGTTGTATGTAATTACTATCATCATTCATAAGTTCACATATAATTCGCTTATAACCGACGGCACGATATAATCTTCAGGTTTAAATCTCGACAAGCTACTATACCATTGTTATATTTTCCCGCCAAGTCTGTAAAAATATTTCTAAAAATAGTTTCAGTTATCATTAGGTAATTATGAAATGTTCGACAATAGATAGTTGCGTTCAGTGAACTGATTGTTCTCACGCAGAACATTCATATCTGAAAGGCAAATCGTTTTAAATCTTTGATTATTATATATTTCAAGAACCCTTCCTGTTTTGACGCTTTTCTTAAGAGAAATTATTTTAATTTTCAACTATCGCGTTATTAACGAATATAAAAAATACATTTTGAAATTTTACACAAACGCATAGAAAAATACACTTTGGAAATATAAACGAAGAATATCGGAGACCAGCGCATCCCGAGAATGCGCGTGACGAAACGACATTGCGCGACAACACGCGTTTTACCTTACGTTTATGTTAGTATCAGCATTCTATCGGTGTATGGCGAATGTGCAACAGTGCATTGCACTTGTAACCTCGAAAGAACGTTCTTCGATGTCTCGGCAAGACGTGCCAATTACAACACCATTCGCATGTTAAACGCGGTCCCTTTTCCGCGCGAGAGAAACGTCTGGCAAACCAATAATCCGCGTGATTTTTACCATTTGATTCTTACGTAACGTGTTTATCGCGCGCCGCTACGGATATTAGGAGGAATATTTTTTTGCGTTTCTACTGCCCGATGCTATCGCGACATTATATAGGCATTCCATTCGTAACTTTTCCCCCGTTTTACGTTGTAGACCGCCGCGATTTGGCGCGAGATAAAACGATAAGGAATGAGGTGGAATATTTTGTAACATGTGTACGCCTGCCGGCGTGATTGTATCGTTGTCTGGCATGTTATTATGTGATTGGTTATTTTTAAGTACCCGCATTATAGACCGCTGCTGTTGAAAAGTTATACGTAATTGTGGAGTGAAATATATAAAT
This sequence comes from Cataglyphis hispanica, assembly GCF_021464435.1. NCBI lineage: Eukaryota > Metazoa > Arthropoda > Insecta > Hymenoptera > Formicidae > Cataglyphis > Cataglyphis hispanica. The sequence goes on along the minus strand of NC_065957.1, from coordinate 10,092,389 downwards.
ATTTAAAAATATTACTTCATATAGATAAAATTTATTTTGCGACTTAGATTTGCGCGCAAATCTTTTTACATCATCTCGACTACAATTACTCAAGGCATCGATTAGGAACGCACATTTCTCTCGTTCCAAATTATTTCACTGTACGACTCGTATAATTGCGTAATATATTATTACTCATATTTATATCGGATCTCGTATGTAATAATCGAGAAACGTGCGTGCCACAATATTGCGGCTGAACAATGTCTTGATATATCATTCGCCACAGCTGCAAAAATATTTTAAAAGAATCACTACCTCGGGGACATATTGTCGACTTGTTTCTTGCTTATTATGTTAATTGTCAAATTATCATACTTCACGTGAGGCGATCGTTATTTATAGAATTCACGTGAGATAAGATACTTATATCAATTTTAATAATTGTGCCGTTTTATGTTTATGCACAGTCTAACGGCAATTTTTCTCTTTCTCCTACCATAGAAAATAGTGTTGTTTACATAACTATATGTCTTCAAAAACTGAACAAAGAATAGATGATATAAACAGAACAAAAGCTAAACGAACCAGAAAACATGCAGTGAGCGAAACGGATCGGGCAATTTTAATGCATGCAAAAAAAAAAAAGATAAGATTGAGATATAAGAACGCAAAGTCCGCTTTTTTGCATTTGATGGTAGGCAATCAGTCAAATACAGTTAATTAAACACAAATTATTTCTGCGTGATACGATAAAATTAGTTAATTATAAATAATATAATTTAAAAAATCGTTCTTTAAAAGAATAAATTATAAAATAAAATTATTAATAGAAAAATAATTAAAAAATATTTATATGTGAAATTAATTCTCACAAGTAATGTAATTCTCACCATAAAACTATATAAAACTACATGCATAAAACTGTATAAATCGTAAAATATCGATACATTAATGCTCTTCCTACGCGTCGACGATTTTCATAAATTTTTTTTTGAATACATGACAGCGTGTTTTAATCTATCGACATAATTAATTTTTCGAGAGAATTTATTTCCTTTTCTGTATACCGTGACATACATATTTATGAATATGTATGTTGAAATTCGCCATGACCGTCGATATTTTATTAGAAAGTTTGATTTTGTGCTATGGGTTCACGAACATTCCGCAAGTTATTTCGATCCTAATATAAGTGATTTCCGCGAAGCTATCTATACAAATCGATTCGCAAAAAGCAAAGTAAATACTACGACTACTCAATTGATTTCCTCAAATCCAGATCGTCTTCGCGGTACGTCGACGATCGATCGTCGTCAAACGTATTGGTGGATCGAAGACGATGATTACGTGAGATTGGTCGGTTAACGCCGCTTATTACAGAGTCGACTACCGGTTGGGGGTCACCTAACGTCGAACGTCGCAGGGAAAAAGCAGAACCCACCTCCTCACCCCTTTGCGTGCACAGGACTTCGCCATTGATCCGTTTCTCTTATGATCCGCGTGTTTCCTTGCTTCGGTCGTGTATCCTTTGTTCCATCTCTTCTACCGTATCTTCAGCCGCGCGTAACGAGACAGAGAGAGAGAAAGAAAGAAAAAAAAATCATGTTTTCTTTCCGCTCTACGTGCCACGGCACCTCGCCGTCCATAATTCATTCGACGCGGAATGCAAAACAGGCCTCTCCTCCTTTCCTCGACTCTTGCGATGGTCAAAGACCACGCCGCGCGACACACACACACACACACACACACACACACACAGCTACCTGTTTCGCAAAGCTATACACGTACCCAAGCTCAAAGTGACACACGTCCTCCAACGAAGGACAACCGACCGACACATCTCGCTCTCATCCTGCAACACTCAGGTTGAATTGTACGCATGGTTCGGCGCTCGCTCCATTTGGCACTTGCAACAAATTGAAGCAATTGCCACGGCACTTATGAGATAGGTTACATAAACGGACGGTATACACGGCGGTTATACACGGACTAGTCTTTTGCGCACCGGCCTCTGACGCGTGTGCAATGCTATGAAGATTTATAGGCGGGAACGAGCGGAGCAAAGAGCACGTGTTCGCGAATGAGAACGATATTTCGCGTAAAGAGTCGCCATCGAATACCCCCAGTACCTTGAAGAACGACGATCACTCTACTTACAAAACCTGAAAATAACATCACGAATGTACATGTAAAAATCTACGTACGTGTATTTTCTTTGCTACAATTTTCTGTCGTGTAACGATATCGACTATACTTGCTTCAATATAGTATATCGATATATAAACTAAACTATTTTCTGTATCAATTTTCGAATCAATTTATTTAACATAAGCACGTAACATATGCGGAATTTATGAAAATATTTTACATTTTATTTACCTCGTATTTTACAGCTATTTTCGTCTCTTTTTGAAACATCAAAATTTCTTTTATGTTCGAAATTTTTCAGCTGTATTTTATCTTTGCCTACATCTGTAGTTCATATATTGTAGTAAAAGAAATAAATGATATAAGGAATACTACATATAGACATGTAGAGAAATAGTTTTTAATAAGTGAGATCTTTCAGGTGTTTCAATGTGATGTATTCTGATAAAGAAGAATTTTTAATATGATATTATATATAAGGTGAGCACAAATATCCGACCAGACTTTGAGATTTTATAAAAAATTTAATTCTGAAAAAAAAGTCGTATAAGCTGGATTGAAAAATTCTTCTCGCTACTTTAAGTAGGATCTTTGGAAATAAAATATAATTTAATATTGTAAACAGAATCAAGATATATATATATATATAATACGCCCAAAACTTGCTTTACCTATAAATTGTTGACAATTTATACTATGTCTATTTGAGTTAAATACGAGACGTGTGAGGCTAATATTGCATCATTTCACGCAACTCCCACACACAGCAGGCCCGTATCTAGGAAAGCTATCCAGATAGCGCATATATCATCGAAGATATTTCTAACTAAAAAAGTAAATGATAGTCACTTATTAATATGCAATATACGCGTATCATAATTTCACGTAGATGAAACGAAAACGAAACAGAAATTGCATTTATAATTAAATTTAAAATGAAATGAAATTTATTTTTTGGAAGGTGCGCGCGGTGATGCAGTTCCAGCATCGTCTCGTAGTTGGTTGCTTAAATGAACGGTCATTCGCCGAACAGTTCTCGATCTCGTGTTCCTCCACGATCAAACGAGGCGCAGAGCCGCATTACCGGTAATTTTGTTCCCTCCCGACGATGGCGGGGGGCGGTGTAGCCGCGCCAACGGCGCGCCCAAGAAAATTGCCGCGCGATGCGCCCCCCGCGATAAAAGTGGCGAACGTGCTCCGGGGTACCAGGTACCCGGTCGATCGGTCGCAAGTGAGTCACTTCATACACGATCGGGGATTTTCGTTGCCGCATGGAGCTTGGATACGTACCCGGGGCCATTCCGGCATCTATTGCGAAGAACTCACAGAACAAGAGAAATGATCCCTTGATCGTGGGCCACAACAACTTGCGTTCCTCTCGCGATTTTTAAATACGCGAACTTTTCATTGGCACGCGCACAGTTTCTAATCTCTTTCTAGCAATAAGAGCTGTCTCTTTCTCGTCCTCTCTCTCTCTCTCTCTCTCTTTTTTTATAACGTTGCAAATTATTAAAATCTCCGGTGATTACTCGCTGCGAAGCTACACGGAGGGAAATCGAGGAAAGAAATTTTAAGAGCGGCGCGTTAACTGGACCAGCCCGTGCAATTGTGTAAGAGAAAACCAACAACACGTTCACCAAGCGTAATTTGCACGGGGTAGGAGGGAGGGGAGGGAGACTTTAACCGCTGGAAACCAACTCGCATTAACTTATTTACTCAGTCTCTGTCTGACGTCACTTCTCCACCTACGCCCTCGTAGTCAAGAAAGTAGGCGCATCTCCTCTTCGTCGCCCGAACACCGATGCACAGATCGAGATCAGAATTTTATCCGAATGTGAGACTTGTACCAAATTCAATCCATTACTCACCATCGGATACGTCGAGAGAGGCGGGGGAAGCGAGAGCGAGAAATAAGGAAGGAGAATCCGATCAGGGAACGAAAAGGGCAGAGATGGGAGCAAAAAGTGACGAGGTACATATACCGGTCGCGCGATGCAACGGGAAGACGAAAAAGACGCGGAGGGAGATATATAGGAAATCCGCGTAGAGAGCGCGAGAACGAGGGGGGAATGCCCAGCAGTCTCTCTACCGTCGTTCGTGCTGGTTGGAGACTTCGTAGGGGTGGAAGGAGAACGCTATTGGTAGTGTTGGTGATGCTGGGGTGGTGGCAACGGAGGGATGACGAGGGAGAGATTGCCGAGTGAAAGAGGAGCCGGGGAAAGAGAGATCGCACGGGGGGCGCCGAGAGAGAAGGGGACGGAGGGAGGATGAGAGAGATTTAAAGGGGGAGAAGGGGGGTGGTTAGTCGAGGGGATGGGATGGATAGAGGGAGATAGACACACGGGGGGAATCCCGCGTGCGCCAGGCACCCAGGGTGACTCGTCACTGCGCGAGTTGGGTTGGGTTCTTCCCCTTTCTCTCTCCCATCCGGGGGTGAGGGGGTGGGGGGGGGAAGAGGGGGAGGTATTGGTCGGTTCGTATGGGGCGATAGTGGGTACTGGGGTCGGGAATCGTTTCTCGGCCATTTCACCTCGACTTCTACCGAAATAGAACGCGCGGATATCGCGCTCGATCTCTACTTTAAGAATTAACGCCGAAACTACGCCGACGTTTTTAATGGAAATGTAAATGCAGTACGCGAGTTCCGATGAATTCTGCACGATTCCGATATCTCTGGGAGGTAACAATGAATCTTGATTCTATTGATAAATTACATGAAATTTGGAAGAAAAATATCGAATACTTTAAACTGGAAATGAATAACAAGAATCTACACATCTAAAGGCACATTTGATTTATTAGATTTACAACTATCTATAAATCTTTAAGATTAACATTAAGATAAATCATTTTGATAAATGTATCAAGAAACACATTTCTTTATATCTTTCTTATCTAAATAAAAAGAAATGTTTTAAGATTCACAACTTTAACATAACATAATTTATCGCTTATATATTATGTGTATAAATTATTTTGACATACTCTATTTATTATTCAAAATAAAATCAAGACCGACTATATAACGGTGAGAATAGAAAGGCTCGAAATTTGATGAACGAAACGATTTTAATCCGCGATCATCTGCTTTAGAAAAAATACCTTGGAAAACGAAACCGAGGAGTCGTTAGGACAGGGGACGGTGGTTAGGGCGCGAAGCGGTAACGAAAGAGTTAAATTTCGTGGACACATCGGGGCTGGTGCCCCAGTCCTCCTCCTCTTCCCCACAGCGACAGCTGGGTCGATATATGGCGACGTTGCCGAGCGTGAACCCTGGAGCGGGCTAGCACGCGCTCCGTCGACGTCGACGCCGCCGCGCTGCTGCCTGCGTCGCGAAACTTTGGACCGACGAGCGATCGTCTGAGCGTGCGGCGCCGCGGTCAATAGCTTCCCCGTGCCAATTATGCACAAGCAGTTTCCCCGAGCCCTTTATATCCCAGAAACGCGCTCGCCGGTCGACCTTGTATTTATTTACGTATCGAAATATATCGCGGACGAGAGACTGGCCGGCCGGCCGGCGCGCCGTTCCATTCGCTCCCTCCGATCCGCGGGATTCCGGTTTCGCTTTATATACGAACGAGAGCCGCGCATCACCGAGATGAGTCCCGCTTCGTTCGAGTTCGAGTACCGGTACTTTGGCGGACGGGGTGGGAGGGAGAGACGGACGGGTGTATACATCACGGGGATTTCCCGCCGTTCGTCGGGTTGATGAAACGAAAACAGACGCCGACGATTGATCTTCTCGCGAGCGCGCGCTCGCCGGCTGCGGCCGAGAATTAAGAATCGGCTATTTTGTTTTCCCTGCATAATGTCTCGATAACATTGCCCCGTGGAGCTCGTGTTCCGTGGTGCCGGGCGCTCGTGATCGATCGATTTAATCGATTCCGGAAAAAGTGTTGCGGTGATGTATGAACACGGTAAAGAGAGAGAGAGAGAGAGAGAAGTGATATATTATTTAAATACTCATACACGAGCTATCGCAAGGTTAAAAAGTCTCGACGATAGTTTTTTACCACGCAGCGCGCTATTAATTCCGACAGACCGATCGACATTTCGAAACGCAGATAACCGTCGTACAATTATGGGAAAACCAGATTATCGCGAGCGTCCAGCCGCAAACGAGCGAAACGCGATCGATCGTGACGCGTCGTGCAATATAAATATATCGTCGCGGGGAAATACTATCGATACGCTCTCGCGAGAGAACTGAAAGAATAAACGCGCTATCTCGAAAGAGACGGATTGCGAAAGCAACCGTCAGCTCTCGCCATCCGGCCAGCGCATTTTTATGCATCGCCGTCGCACAGAAGGCAGGCAGGCAGGCAGGCAGGCAGGTACCTTCGTGTTTGCCCGTGAAGTTCGCAAGGGCAGATATGGTCGGCGATAAATAAATACCTGGGAGTACCGTGAACGCGCAGCCGTTGGTAGGATATACGTACACCGAGAAGCGCGCGTCCCGTATACATGTGACCCAGTCTCCTCACCATCGGCGAAACTATGTGGAAAACATTTTCCGATAGACTCGCCGACGTTTTGCCGCGGGACTGTACACCGGGCGTATTACGGACGTACATAGAGACATGCAGGAACAGCGGAGCCGTTCGATTCTATTGTAGGGTCACCTCGACTAATGTTACGACGACTATTATTACGCGTATAGTGATATATAATCAACATTGTAGATGCCTATTGATATATATGTTAAGAATATCTCTATTTTTATATTATATATTTGCGATAAGAGATTTATTTAATAAGAGGTGTCTGCTACAATAAGAATTACAACATATGATAAGATGTTGCATGTTAAAAGAATAAAATGAAAATAGCTAATGTATGAAAAAATATTTGCGTTTTTGAAGATAAAAATATGAAAGTTCTTTTAAACGTTATATTATGTTCTTTTCATGCTAACTTTCTCATCATTTTACTCTAAAGAAAAATATTTTCTCTTTAATTAATTATTCATAAATTTTATTAAACTAAATATGAATTCTCGTTCGTTTAACGTTCGTCTTTCGTACCTAAGATAGATTTCGTTGTTTTGTTTTTTTTTTTTTAATTAAATCGTGTGAAAATAAACTCGCTTTATATAAATAATTTCTAAAATAATGCTTCTCTTTACTTACAATTAGTGGTGCACATATCTCGAAAATAAAGTGGCAACTTAATTTAATCTAGGAATGGAGAGCAGGGAAGAAAATGGTGGCACAGTAAGAGGAAAAAAACAATTCGCTAACCTCGAAATGTATTAATTGAGTTTGGTAAAATTATATATTTTGGAATGTAGGTTTTCAGGTGTTTGGATCGATGACACATAGTTCGGAATAATAAATTATGATCTAAAAGTACCGAGATATTTTTGAAATTCTCAATACGTCGGATAGCTCCTTTGGGCGTTTTTATCGGCTCTCTTCGATTTTTCCCCCTTCCTTTCTTATCATCCTCGTACTCTATACACTCTCTTTCTCTTTCTCTACAAAAAAATCTCATCGATGCGAGCGTCCTTCTGCGAGCAGCTAACGCCCGAGTTAAACTTCCATTACTTTTTTCCTCCTTTTTATACCGGAAGAATCATAATGAGAGTTTAGTGGTTCTCAAATCCAACTCGATTGCTTCGTAGTGCGCTTTCAAGTATATCTATAATCGTTACATCAGATATCTAGAGTTTACATGCCATGGATTTAAAGTTTTTTACCGCGATATTATTTATAATAAATTTGTTCAAGTTTTGAATAAGCGGCTATTTTCCATTGGTATAAATACATCTATTGATTTAATTAAGTAATCTTAAATATATCTGATGATTTAATTAAATAGTAAAAAAATAATTCAATCGAGTTTCGATTCTGCATTTGTTTCTAATTTTATATTTCATGAAAATAAATAATTATTTCGCGACTTTTGTACGTTTGGTATATTCAATATCTCCCAGTCGATGGCCGCAAAAAATTGTTTGCCATGAAAAACGGGAATGCTATGTTATGACGTTGCTTTGTGTCGAGCTTCCATGATTTGTATGGCATTCCATGCAATCAGATACTATTGTACCCCGCCGACAAATTGCCTTTTGTCAAAAAAAATTGAAACGGAAAGGATTCACGCATCGTGACATACCCTATTCCGATGTTTTGCATTAAAAAAAAAGAAATGTATTCAAAATAGCCAAGTGATACTATTTATGCATTTTGCCCGGTTTGCATTTCGCTACGAGTCTGATTAATCATTACATTCGTTATCTGTTTAAGGGGACAGTTTCGAAAAAATAAGAACTTTCTAGATATTTTTTTTGCAACGCAACAACTTGATAAATACTTTTTATTTTTTCCTTTATAATATTAATGCAATATTATCAAGTATTTAAATAAAAATGTTCAGCTTAAATTTTTTTTTAGTTATGCGAATATTTATAGATTTATATTTTCCTGCACGGTAAATATGAAAACTCGGGCTCCGTTTGACGGATTGACTTCAAATTTTACATTTTGCGAGTTCCTAATAAAATTCCGCATCTGCTAAAAAAATCTTTTTTTAATCCGATTTCCCATTTTTTTGTTATAAAAAAATGAACTTTTTAAAAAAAAAAAACAAAACTTTTAACACCGTCTTTTTTTATTTTTTTAAATTTTGAAAAAAAAACGCTTGGATAGCTATTTAATTTATTTAATAAAAAAAGAACTTGTATTTTTAATTTCAAATATGATAAACGAACATTTTTATGCACACCGTAAAATTGGAGAAGTTCTGTAAATATTCGCATCTTTAAAAAAAAATTTTTTTTGAAAATTTTGAAAATTTTTATTTTAAATTGAAAATTTTTATTTTAAATTTTTGAATAGTTAATAATAATATTGTATTAAAAATTAAAAACTTTTATCGAGTCGTTGTGTTGGAAAAAATTTAGAAAATGTATTCATTTTTCGAGAGTTCAAACGGGTATGCCCTTTTAAAGAGATTTTAAAACAAATTATTTGGAACCTCTCTTCTCTCAGAAATACGATATTAATATAATTATGTAAAAGCATTTTATCATCATTTCATTACACTTCATCCGTATCAATAACTATAACAGAAGTCTTTTGCGTACATAAATATGTTGAAATCTATTTAAAAAAAAAATAATAATACATGTATATTAAAAATTTTTGACATACAATTTTCTTCTAAAATTTGATTTTCTAAGATAAGTGATTCATCGCGTGTACAACATTCATAACCAGTTAATTGTAAGACGCCGCGTGATTCCAATCGCGCGATCATGCCATCGCGCATTTAATACCGCGCGGTCTTTCAGGAAGAAAATTTATAGTGACCAGAGCGGCTGACGAGAGAAAGAGGGAACGGTACCTTATCGCGGATAATCTGAGAACGCGGAGCGAAGAGCAGTAGCCGCGGCGCGCGAATAAAGCGGTAGTGGGTGCGGAGCGGGCGAGTGGGAGGAGTAACCTTTTCAAAGATCTAGTACCGGATACCGGAACGGTTATTCGAATCGCGAAGAAGATGCGAGCAGCTTCTTCGTACTGGTCGCGTTGGCCGGCGTCTTCGACGTTACGTAACCGGCGTGTTCCTCGTCTCTCCCCTCTCTCTTCTTCCCTCTATTCACCTCTCGGCTTCTGTCGTTAATCACCACCTATGAGGCCAGCGAGTATATAGGTGGAGGTGACATACGCGTAGTCTGAAGTAGGAGAGGCGATGACTCTCGGGGAGATATACGCCTTTGCTTGCTTAGACGAATCGACTATGCAACGTTCATCTATCGTACAGCGTGAACTTTGACAAAGTTTGTCTAACGGTATCGATACATTGTGTATTTTTCTCGACTCATGTGAATGGAATGGAGACTTGTCTGTAGTTTGCTTTAATGAAGCAAATACTTTGTTAAACACAGATATATAAATGAATGAAAATAATATATCACTTATGCTTGAAATATCTACTATCGATTACAAGAAATGTCGTGAATAGGATATATGTAATGTTAAAAACAGATTTGTTCCTCTTCTATTCATATGATTTATTCATGACTACATTTATATGACATGAAAATCTTACGCCACGCAAAAACATGTCGATCTAACACATTACTTTCCGCGCCTCTCTTTGAATTAGATGACGTGTAAAATAATTTTTGAATTATCCAAGGAATTTGTACAGTTTTTATGTTACATATTCTGTCTTCTCTTTCATCTATTTCATTTAGTAACCGTTGCCAGAATAACTTTCCCTTTGAAACGCATCGTCAATAAATTTAGCAATAAATGTTAATGCACCTTGGGTCTTTATTCGAGGTATATTCAGTTATGTTAAAATTACGGGCACTGTCAATTTACCCACGAATTAATCGAGTCGTATAATAAAATCGACAATTAGCGATAAAATATGTTTACATGTTATATAAACTTCGTAAGAAATTCAGTCTTCGCACCACCAGATTCCCGCAATAAAATATTCTAATTATCTGCTCACGCAGAATGTCCGAAAGTCCCGTTTCTACTTCTTCTCTTGTCGTAAAAGCCAATCTTGCACGAGAGATATAAAATGTGCATCTTTGCGTATCAGCATCGGTCGTAAAATATACGATGGTCGGTCAAGCGCGGTCAGTATTTGTTAGAGAGTATCGAAGCGAATCGCATTAATACCCGAAACGCGCGAGTTAAAACGGATCGCCCAGAACGGAGAAAGTTTTTTGCATCTTATTAATCGGGCGGAACAAAAATATTTTCAGCGATTATTAATATATACATTTTTGCAAAGTTAACGTTTCATGGACTATACTAGAGATTTCGCTTCATCGAAAATTGATAAAGTACATTTTCTCTATGTTCGGTATGTGGAGTCCACATTCGCCATATAAAAAATCCTTGTTACAGCAAGAATATCGCGCGTTTCGCCCCCGTTTTTAAAAATTCTTTTTTCTTCATAAATGTCAGTTTGCTTCTATATACATTTCTCTTTGACTTACCGTTGTCGCGGCGCGAGTTCAAATTTTTAGGCACGTTTAAACATATGCGTATGCGCGGACACGTGCGAGACGAGAGACCCACATGGCCGGTTTCGTTTGATCGGGGTCGACGAACCGTCAACGTGTCGAACTCCACGGTGAACTTTCACGTCAGCGCGCCGCGACGAATTCCGCGAATCGAAAATCGCCGAGGCCAGGCATCGCGTCGTGCCGCGCCGTTGCAGAAATTTATCGTGCACGGCGAAATTGAGTTACGGGAATGTGCGTGGCCGATCGAATAGTACGAGACAGCCGGCTTTCTATTCGACTTTTTTCCCCGAGTCTGCAAATATGAGGCAAAAATATTTTTAATAACAAGTCCCTCAATAATATATCATAATACGTTGTTCTTTTATATATTAATATTTTTGTCATAATATTTATCACATATTATTTAAAAAATTTATATTTAAAAAATGTATATTCCTTTAAAAATTGTACCTATACATATATTGTATTTTTCTTATATATTTTTTTTATATGATTTCTGCTTTCAAGTATAACTATTGAACAAAAATAAATTTTGTATCGAAATAAATCTTACGTTAAACTTTTCAGATGCAAATTTCGTGTACATCAAATAAATCTTGAAACGTATAAAATGTCTTAGTAAAATGTTTATCTGAATCCAAAAGGCATTATATGTGAGGTTTTCCGATCATCTTTTGTACCATATGGCCGGCCCCGGTCAATCGATGTGCTCCTCTCTGGCATCTGCCAGCTGCGGAAAACAGAACAATGCATACGCCGGAGAAACTGCAGTTTCCTGACGTTTCTGACGCGCCGACGGTGCCGTTATCGCAAGGTCGCGCGCGTCGAAGCCACAATCATTCGCAGTATGATGAACTGCGTATGCGAATATCGGAATGCAACGAGAAAATTAAGGCCGAAGACACGTAACACCTCGTATATTTTTTCGCTCCTTTATACGCTAAACCAAGATTTTGCAAAGTTGAGACTGGCGAGAGGAAAGATAGATATGGGTAAATTAAAAAAATTCTATCGATACTCTTTTGTAACGTATAAAACGCAATTGGAAATAAAAAAGAAAGAAACGATGGTTGTCGCGCTTCACATGCCGAGCGTGTTATATCTAATTTGCATTTAATGCTGCTACAGTTAGATTTATGGAGGCTTGTTAAGGAATAAAGTCGGTTTGATCGACGTTAAAATATTCGCATAACGAGCTATTAACCGTCCCATTAAAAACGGGATATTATTTTATCCATTATAAACATTGCTCGATATTGCATTTTCCCTTTCTGCATTTCGTTCCGCGAACAATTTCCTCCCGGTGGGCCGCGCGTGCACGAGGCAACCTGTGCGCGTAGGAAAATAAAATTCTATTACTTCCTGTTGACTGACAAAACAGCGCGCGGGTTCGAATGCTATCGACAAAAATAGACCATCGTTAAAACAGAAGCCTCCTATATATACATGCGTCCGGTACGACGCCACCCACCACGGACGAAATCCAAGTCGATTTACGGACCCGTCTCCGACGGGTCAGACCACGGTTCCCTTGTCCTTCTAACGAACTTTCGAGACGCCGACAAAGCTTTACGCAAGTGTGACGAAAAATGAATCACTCATAAGTAGGGTAAAATACGAACTTCAAAAGGCCTCGGTCATTTGGAATATATCCGATTCAGGGAACGTTTCTTTGTCTTTCACATGCTTGGCTGTTCTTTTTTTTTTTTCTTTTCTTTTCTTTTTCTTTTTTTCCTTAGACAAATCTTGTCGGCATGCAATAACGTCGATTAATAAAGAAAAACGTGTCAGCCTGTTAAAACTTTTTAACGGTTTAAGATCCGTAATATATGTATCCCGTAAGAAACTAGTGGCGATATCAATGTGGGCGTAGAGGTGACGCATTATTAATTATTTATATTTAGCATACCTCTCACCTTGTCCGCGGTGCGCCTTAAATCCATCGCACAGCTCGTGTACCGATATACTGCGGAATATTAAAGAAGATAGCACAACATGTGTAACGTTGTTGCGCGATGTAACGCTTAGTAAACCGCGAGGATGTGTTTCAAAGTCGGTCGTCCGGTTCTCCACAAATGAATCTCTACAGTTACACAGTATACTCATGAACAAATAGATTACATCGTATCATATATGAAAGTAAATCATTTCACAAGGCAATATGTAAATGTTGTAACACGCGATAATTACAAAATGTTATCGTAAATTTTTTTATCACTTATTTGTCATATTATGAACGGAAAATTTTTATTTTTAATTGCGTGTTTTTGCTCGAAGCAAAACAATTTTTTTTCCCTATATATGCATAAAGAGAAAGACAAAAGATAAATTGATATCGTAAACATATGTGTGTGTACCATTGCAGTCTCTAACTCCTTAACGAGAACTCGTTTCTCTACCGATATCATCATTTCGAGCTCTCCCCCTCAGAAACAAGTCAACGCTGTAATTCTCTATCGTGTGCGTTCTCTTCCTTTTGTCTGTAAAGCCGACGAGATAATTGCAAAATGATTTCGCACGCGTTAGGGATACGCGAGAAACACCGAGGATGATATATCGTGTGTTTTTCAAGTTTTCATGCTACAGAAGAATACCGCGACCTTTTTTTTATCGTGTCACGCGATTATTTTTTTATCTTGTGCATTTAGGCTCTCTCTAATTAATGTAACGACTTCTTTCTTCCTCATATTTTACGATTCATTTGCTTTTTTCCAATACATTCATCGCTTTGAAGTATTTTGGAATATTAACAATTTTTAATCCTTTCAGGGAACGAGTCTTTCAAATATATAAAATTTAATTTAAAGAATCTTTTTAAATATATTTTTATATATTTAAAGATTTCTTTCTATATATAATTAAACATAAGACATTCCGATCGGCCGTTTATTTTCACATGATTTTTACGATGATTTTTCGAAAGATCTCTTATGATACGTGAGTGACGCAAAGTGTTTAAATATCTGCCACACAATTTCCGTATTTTCTTTCTTCCTGTTTACGTCGATCGCGTTACCTCACAACGAGAATTCGATTCCTTGTGTTAGTTTGCAGCCTGGGAATTGGCTGCGTAACTCTTGGAGACGATACCGACCTGTCGGGAGGCGAGAGAAATGGTAGGAACACGAGACGACGCTTCGCGTAAACATCGTGAAATCGTTGTCCTAGCACGTCTCGCCGGCACACGCGCTTGTATTTTACGCGGGGAATAATATACACTCACACACACACGCATGCACACACGCACACCTCTCACGAGGAGGAAAACCATGCCCAGCTGAGCGTGGTGAAATCGTCGACTGCACAGAGAGAGAAGGGAGCCCTAGAAAAAGGCAGCCTCGTGGTGTGAACACCACGGGACGGGAGGCTGCAGTTGCGCTGCTGCACGCATCCAGTGGCGTAACTCTTGCGGCACGAAAAGCCGCACCTTGCAAAATATTTCTGTGTCTATTCTCCCGCGCTTCTCTTCTAACGCCGTCGCGTTTTTAACGCCTCTCCGTCCTCGTCGCCGTCTTGCTCAACGTCCGGCCGCGTAACCGCGATAAAACGCACAATTGACAGTCAATTCAGCTGATTGTATCTCTTCAACTTTTACATTCGCAAAAAGCATGCAGTTTTTCGCTGCGTAAAAGGAATTGTTATCGTGCGAGAACGTCCGTGCGATTTTCCGGAGAAACTTGCTGCGTTGCTTATTCAACGCGAAAAAAGAGAGATGGACGGCTCGCATCTACGAGGAATTTTTCCTATCGTGAAAATTCGCGGAATTTGAGAGACCCGTGGATTTTCCACGAGCGATAATTCAAGAAAGTTGCGAGGAAGAGTTACGCCACTGCTTCGCGAGCCGAACCTCCTTTCTCGCTCGAACCTTGATCTCTTCCTCTCTCTCTCATTTCCTTCCGTCAGTCCCTTCTCCCTCGCTCTCGTTCCTCTCAGGTATCCGCAGACCGTGTGTATACCGAAGAGATATCGTTCCTCCATCTTCACCGTTGCTCGTCGCGTCGTGTTCTTTCGGCCGATGCAGAACGTAAAACAGAAATACTATCATTGTAATGGCGTTAGAATCATCGGCGAACATTGGCATTTCACGCCAGACACGAAAAGTCACTTTGACGGGGATCTCTATCGGGGGAGATAACTCTACAACTATATCGTAAACTGCATGACTACATAACTGGTTTGAAGGACTCGGTCACGTTAAACGTTATCGTTTTTTTTTCATCGAGTGGACTCTTGATCTCTCGACCGAGAAAAACTGCTCGATGATTACGTGACCGATCATTGTCAGTCGCATCCTTTCGCAACTTTACGGATATCAGTTTGCGATTTAATCGAATATAATAATATATACTGTCCCTCCTACTCGCATCCCCCTTTGTCTTTCTCTCTCTCTCACACACACACACACACACACACACACACACACAACGCCAACACGAACGTAGTATGTATAACACCGACATGGCTTTCTCCACGGGACAGGAACACGAACGACGCGGCGGAATATAGGCGCGGCGACGGTCGTAATATCGACTACCGTTACTTCTTCTCGTTCTCTTCCGACTTCTTCTCTTCTTCCCTGTGGAACGGGCCTTTTTACGAGTCGCTCGACGCTCCTAAGGCGAGCGTCTCGTAATATTCTCTCTCTCTCTCTCTCTCTTTTCTTTCTTTCTTTTTTCATCCACCTGAATTGTGCGTTGACCGAAGGAACGGGATAATCCAACGCAATACTAATATACTGCCTAAATCATGAAACTATATATTATAAATATTCCTATCTCTAACGTGATAAAAACGTGACGAATTTTATTATCGAACTACGTTGTAAATGCGGCCTCGCATTTATTTCGGTGACAAGTGATTGAAAGAACTAGAAGCTTTGCCAATAAAGTATCTCGAAAAGTTTGAGAACCACTGCTGCGCGGAAGAATTAGACTTGTAACAGGTGTGAGGTATTTAGAAACTCGCCAGGCAGGCTGCATTGTCCAGACGCTGTCTGACCCGACTCGCGGAATATTTTCATGATGATGTATCTTCTAATAAAGAAACTGCATTATGTCCAAACACTTGTGACAAAACCGCGGAGAAAATTTCAGTGTCATCGTTTTAGTTATGAAATTAATTACATTTCTTTGTCACTCACGAAGGTTACAACGATGCAGCCGACATCAGTGTAATATTGGTTTCGTTAGGATATATAGATAACTTTATGTGATCATACTCTTTACATCCGTAACGATCAAGATCACATTTAGCTCGATCCATTATTCCTCCATAAAAGTGATCACGGAATCGACATAAACTTGACAAATGTTTCATTGTCTCAACGATTTATAGTTTGTAGTTTGAAAACTATATTAGTCTTGGCTGTAATGTCTTGATTCTTAATAAAAGGCTGTAGTGTTTTGATTCTTAATAAAAGTCATCTCAAGGATTTCGAGAAAATAACGTATCCGACGATTCTCTGGGACATCTCGTATTCGGTTCGTTCTCTTCGTACGTCGCGTTATTGTGAAGAAAAATACATAAGAATCCCGCTCCGTCCTCGTGAAATGATAATGAGCGGCTATTCATGCATCATGATATTCCCGCGAAGCGGAAAAATCCTGACGGTGCATGTGCCCGATGGTGGTGTGCGTGCGTAGATACGTCTCTTACCAGCGCGCCTTTGTCGCGACCGACGCGCGCAAAGTGTACGCGACGCGCGAATGTGTCTCCTTTCTTACGGGCCTTTCAGTCTCGTCCGGTCCCTGCGTATCTGCATTAAAATAACGGCACCTCGGCTACGACACACGGACGACGCGCACTCGCCTAACGTGACTTCTCCGCCTTCGACCTCGAACCTACACAGCCTCTCTCTCCCGTAGTCGTTGGCTTCTTTTCTACCTGCATTTAGATCGGATATCTCGATGATCACGGAACGATCGCGCGCCTAATTTTATAGTTGCTTATATTTTTAAGATGAGCTGGAAAAAATTCTTTCTCTCTCTCTTTTGATATCGATTAGATATTAATCTCTAAAATGTTGAACTCCATAAATTACATGCGAAGCCATTTATTTCTCGATCTTTGTTTTCTTTTTCTCTTTTTTTCATATATTTGTACAATGTTTCCTTTCCTTTCGAATAATTTTGTATATGAAAGATTTTAATAGATACTACTTTTATTAAATTATTTATAATTATTAATTATATACTATTATTTTTATATTTATTATATATATTATGCCATTCTATGCCGATTTTACAATCGATTTATTCGAATCGATCAATCGATTTGATTAATAATAATACTTTTCATAATAAATCTTGCATGTTTATAATTTAAGAAAATGTTAAATTTCTCAACAGAAATTTAATTCAGCAGTGTTGTTTTTAAAGAGATACTTATATATTGGAATTGACGCTTTAATTAGCTTCCCGGCAAAGAGCGTTTTGTATTTTTACATGTACAAGACATGTTTCTTAGAAGTGCCAATGAATCTTAATGAGGCACGTTCATTGAACCGTTTACATCCAGGTTATAAATAAACATTTCGTAATCGGGGGTGTATTGTTTCTCGTGATTAAAACTAATTGTCAATACTTCATTCAATATGTGAGAGAAGGAAAATATCAGAATTAAAAAATATAACTGATGCTGATATACATGTCAACACATTAGATTCTCACTTATGTAAATTTATTCAAAGCATTTCGACATTTTCTACTATTGTCCGAGATTTTTACGACTGAGATAGTGAAGAAATGACGATATACATGTTCGAATTTCTATTTCGAAAACATTAATATTACTGTAATAATTTATAACATTATTGATTTATATATAAGACTGTTATTGAAGTTTTATCGACGTTTCGATAATGCTCTAGTTTCAAACTTTAAATGAAAAAATATTGTGCAAAAATAAGCGATATCAGGGACAATGTATCCGAAGAAAGGTCAATCTAAAATATCGCACCGATAGAAAATATGAATCGGATTTATAATTCAGCATGGAAAGGGAAAAACAATGTCAATAAAAAGGAAATCTTCTCTTGATCGCAAATTTAAAACTGTGCCGCGTATTAATGGATCTAGAAGCGAAATGCTTGCCTAGCAACTGGCGGAACCGACTATCGATTTTGACAGTACGAACGACGAAAAATAACGAAGCATAGAAATGCTTCAACTAACGCGTGCCGTGACTACGATCTACGCGAACATCGCGTCGCACGCATCGCCTGATCCCTCTAATCCCTCTCCCCTTACCTGCCTTCCCCTCTTCTCTCATCCTCCCCTTATTCTTGCACCTGGATCACGTTGCATTGTTCGTCCCTGCCATGGGATGGACAGAAACAGAATGGCAGGAGGCCCTGAAAAAGAAGATCCGAGACAAAAGGAACAAGAACGAGAGAGAGACTCGAGAACAGTACAGGGAATACAACGAGAAGCCGGCAGAGATAGAAGAGAGCGAGTCTCGTAGAGGTGGAAGAAAGAAAGAGAGAGAGAGAGAAAAGGGTAGATTGGTGAGTATGAGAATAGCAAGGAGAGAGAGAGAGAGAGAGAGAGAGAGAAAGAGAGAGAGGTGTTTTTCTTCCGAAGGGGACTTTTTGCGCTGCCTTTGCACGCTCGTCTCCTCGGCGAAGCGGCACAACGCGACGCGACGCACCGCGCCGTCGTAGAAATCGCCCCCGTGTGTACCGCCGAAGAAGTGGGAGTAGAAGAGCATGTGAAGGGGGAAAGGGGGAAGCAAACGAGTTGTCGGTATCCCGCGAGAGTCGGCACAGTTGGCGATGGTGGGGCACGGTAGGGGCAGAGAGGGAGTGGAGTCTGGGACACGAGGAAGGATGGTGGAATAGCGGCATGGTGGGGTAATTTCCCTTGGCAGGGGAGGGGAAGGGCGTCAGCTGCGTAATGCCGGCTGGATGGGACGGGTCGGGTTGGGGCAGGGTAGCGGGACGAAGCGAGGAGAGCTGAGTCATAGCGATGTTGCCACGTTCCTCGCCGCCGGCCTCGTTGGGGCGTCCCGATACGGCGGAGGCGATAGTCGCCGTTTGTGTCAGTGTCGTCTGTCGGGGTACGTGCCGTCTGCCTTAGGGATGGCCGACGTTTCAGGAAGATATACCGAAAATTGCTTTCTCTTTTTTTCCCTCCGGATATCCTCCAGAGAATACGTTGCTGGATTATGGAAATCGTTGTTTTCGATTCAGAGCAATTTCCAAAATGATTATCTATTTAGAGATAGGTTTGTCGAACGTTTTAAAGAATGGGAGGATTCACTCTCGTTAGATTTCGATATTAATCAAAGTTTTCCTCTAATTCGATCTACTAACGATCTTCCGCGAACGAAGGATCGTAATGGGAGAACGCATCAAAACATCGTTTGTCGAAGTATTCTCGAATCGTGGAACGTTTTAAATTAAGATGTATGGTCTTCAGCTATAATTGCTAATCTCTGTCATGATATACATAGTAAGATACATTTATATTACAGATGCAATCTGATTCAAATGCAATTTGTATAACTAATGCCTATATCTAGACATTGCAAATTACGTACATGTACTTTTCTATACATAATTTCTACATACACCATATTGCTATAATCAAACTCTTATCGGGTTAATTGACTTACATGAGCAAGTTACATGATTGCATCATGTAGTAATAATCATAATGCTAATATGGACACATTAGGTCATTAAAAACACAATTACAAAAATTACAATTTTATGATATTTTTTGTGTTTGTGACACATGCAGATTTTATTTCTGCAGCAATTAACAAAATATTTTTATTGCTTCTCATTAATTCTCATCAACAGATCAATTTGTTGCGACAGTTATGATGTTTACTCTTTTGCAAGAGAATTAATAAAATAGATTTGCGATTCGACGTTGCATCACTACATTCAACGTCGTCAAATAAATAATCTTCTCCGCAAGAATTCAGAAAGATTACAAAACAAAAACACTATAGCAGCGAGCAGAAAACCGATAAATATCGTTATTTCGATTAATCTTGAACCATCAGAAATTTTCAATGATATCAACGTCTTCGTAACAACGAGGCGTTTTTGTGCGATGTGTGAACTGCGTAAGAGCACAAGCGAGCCACAGAGGGCGAAGGAACAAAAGCCCTTTCCTTGTCGCGTTGTTGACGACGTCGCTGTACGGTGTGTGCCTACTTTGCATTGTGTTCCTTTTTACCTGCGATGCGCTTCGTGGAATCGCGAAACATCGCATTGTTGATGCTAGATCGTTATACTCGCGAAAATCCGGACTCTTGTGAAATACGCGCAGCACGTATCCGTGCTCGTATGCCAGTATAGTGCCTATAAAAAGAACGTGCAATATATTTTATGTGAAATAAAAAAAAATAAATAAATAAAAATGCAAAATATTTTGTGTACTATACGCGCGCGCGTGTATATGTAAAAGTTAATGTCGAACTTCCTCGAGGAAGCTCTAGTAGTACATCTTTATTAGAGAATCTTTAACGAGATGTTCAAAATAATATATCTATATTATAAAAGCGGGTATAAAACTTATTAGATTAAAGTAGATTACAGTCTATGTTCTCGAATGATTATTTGCCCGTAGAAGGGAGTTTTAAAAGCAAAAGAGTTACAGCACAGTATTCATATATATATATATTAGAAAATAAAAAATTCAAAAAATGCAAAAATATTTTTTGTTTGCATAATTTTATAATGGTTTTTACAAGAGAAATAATTTTCACACTATCGTAAAATTAAAAACAGGAAATGCGCGAGTATTTGCAATAAAAGCCTGATAAAATTCCACGTTTCCTATCTCTGGACGCCACTGTAAACAGAGAGACGACGAGCGATGTCGCGAGCAGTTCACGGGTAAAATAGATCGATAATTCGTTATTTATAACGCTGACGAGTTTACGGAAGTTTCTGCGTTTGTCTCGCCCCTCAGACTCTTCGCCGTGGTATTGATGTATTGATTTCCTGTACGTCTCCCATTTGAAACGTGGAAAGAAACGTACGATCGTATCAACAACGTCACCGCCGCGATGGACGGGCACGATTAAAGCGGCTTAAACTCGTCGATGTAATCACGATAACCATCCACCTGCAACTACGTATGCACTGATAATGCGGTGCAAATACATTTAACACTTGGAATCATCGATGAGAATGATGTGGTATATAGTTTTAAAGTATAAAACACAATATACAGCTCCGCAAAATTTGCGTCTTGCTTTGCTAATGCAGCAAATTGCATTTCAAGTCGAACCATCGATTTAACCATTTATTGAAATTTATCGTTCTCATCGCGAGGCTAAGATAATCGCGCGAACGCGGTATTTGTTCGTGTAATTAGTTTAAACGGCGGACGCGTAAAGTCATGCGTGCGCGATAATTTCCTCTTTATTTGTTGTACAATTTTTTCTCGCCGACCTAGAAATATGAGTCTTTATATTTATCGCGCAACGTAGAAAAACGCGAAAGACGCAATTGTCGGACGATTATTTCGTCGGGAGTTGGGAATTGAAATATCTCGCGTTAGAAAGAGAGAGAGGGAGAGAGAGAGAGAGAGAGAGAATTACGATGAAACTATACATCTTCCCGAACGCGCGATCATCACTTCGAATAGCGTTTTAAGCGGCTTCGATCGCGGTATTATCCAGCCCGGACAACGAACAAGCGAGGCCTGGCGTTCTTGTAACGTTGGAGAACACGGCGCTGACCTAGAGACTCCTTCGGTTTATGGAGACCCATGCTAATGCCGCCACATAAAGCAGAACCCGTCGTGCGTCGACCAGAAACGGGGAAGAGTAGGGGAGGGGTAGAGGATGAGGAGGGGAGGAAAGAGGGGAGAGGGAGCCCAAGCCTGGGAGCGAGTCTGTCCCCGAGTAAAATTCCTCGATGAGCATTGAAGGGGGATGCGAGGAGGGGACTGAAGCGCGAAGGGGAGGAAGAAAGGATCGGCGGGAGCGTGATTGGAGAGGGGAGGGGTATACGATTCACGGCTCGCTCGCCAGCCAGCCAGCCACCGTGGCACTCTCTCGGCTTTCCTCTCCGCCATTACCCTCTTCTCTCGCTACCCTCACCACGCGTCCTCTTTACCCCGCTAATCTCTCCCCCTTCTCTTGCTTCACCCGCTTTCACTCATACGAGTAGAAAAGGGCGCTCGTCGTGTGTGAAACTTTGTAGCAAAGCACGCCGACGAACGTGCTTGTATGCGTATCTTTTTTTTTTTTTTTATTAGAGGAAACGTGGGGATTGGCGAGTCAGGGGGGGGGGAGGAGGAGGAGAATAAGGGAAGAGAGGGGAAGGAGAGGAGGCAAGAATGAGGAAGGAAAGAGAGGCCAGCAACGGCTCTCGCTCGCGAGAGGAGAGGCAGAACGGCCGCGGTTCCAGTACGCTGCTGAGTCTTGAGAATTTTCTTTGGATCTGATGATGAAAATTCGCACGGTCGTGCGTTTTTCTACGCGGTAACCCCCTCGGCGACGATAATGACGATGAATCGTTTGTCGAGATGAATCTTCGCGTCGCGTAGTTTCGTAGGAGGACGGACGAGAATCCGGTTTTATCCACGCGATCGATATTCCCGACGACCGTCGAGGAATGTTATAATTATAGAGCTCTTTTTTCTCGTTCCTATCTATAGAAAATCGACACTAATCGCAGAGTCTAATAAACTAATTGTTAAGTCTCTCGTTTCCCTCTCGAGTCTTTTCAACATTCGAAGAGTGCGTGCCGTTAATGCGCGCGATCGAAAGGAAATGTCATTATCTTTGAAAATGAAACGCGAGTATTTTCGCAGCACTAGCGGAGTTTTCCGGAGAATATCGCGAGTATGACATTCACTGTTTCACTTCGCAGTGTCGAACGGATGCGGCCCGCATCGTTGCGGAAACTCTCGGACTGTAACAAAGTCCGAAGAACACAACACAAATCACACAGTAAAACGTCTCGCGCGCGAGATAACGACGCAAAAACATATTTCTACATATGCGAGAAATGAGAGACGAGGAGCGATTATACGAGAGAGCGGGATGATCGTCACAGAGCGCGTCCGCCATTTCGCGCGACCATTCTTCCAAGATGCGTACGTGGCAAAGATTACGAATTTAATCTTGTGCTTCTTCTCTCTGCCTTCCTCGTCGAGGAACAATCGAGACTCCAAATATAATTCTCGATCGTCGAAACGTTCAAGTCCTCGAGAACGAGAGAAATTTCTCGCTTTTTTTTTTCGATTCTCTTTTTCTACTCGCTCGAGTTAATATGATAGATTCTACGCGAAAATATTCCAACATTATCGATAACTCAACAAACAACGAAACGCAAAAACCCTTCTCTCATCGGTCAATAGAGTGACGAGGGGGACCACGCCCCGTCCGTGCGGTCGACACGACAGAGGAAAAACATACGCCCAGACATTGCGACACGCTCTCGCTATCTGTCTTTCGATATTTTTCGCCTCTACGAAAAAAAAAAAAAAAAAATTATATTCCCAGCGCTCTTCGATTCGTAGAGGACCCTAGTAAAATATCTCCGCAGATAATCCGTCCAGAGAAATCTCGGCACAACCCTCTCTCATTCCCTCTCGCGCAAAACAATCATACGACGGCTCGACCCGTGATGTGATGTAGCAGGGAGAATTTTCTACAGTTATTTTCCCTACGATGATTTACGCTTTATGTGAGGATAACGCAGCGGAGAAGTTTTATACGAGGCTAAATGGCAGAGAAGTCCTTCGGGGAGAGCAAGCGGAGCGAAGCGGAGCAGAGCCAGAGCAGATACGTGCGACTCACGCGAGATTAGACGAACGACTCCCCGGGAGAGTCCCTGAACGTCCGGATATTTGCGCCTGCGTGCAGCATTCTCTTATGGGAGCGGCCAATCGTCGGGCATCACATCCCACCGACGCGACGATATTTCCCCTACTTGGTGATGTGGCCTTCCGCGCGCTGTCTCTGCACACACAGGGTGTGCCAGAAACAACTTTCCGGACGCTCTTTGTTTTCTTTAATTTTGCGCGAAATTCAATATCCCCAAGTTCTCCATTCTGTGCAGGGTGAAAACGAGACTCCGCTCCGCGAGTTGTCCCTCCCGTTCTTCCCTTTCGTCCTTCGCGACCGAAACTTCGTCGATTGAAAATTGCGTCGAGGCCAGGCCGAGACGTAAAAGATATCGGCCGCTACCAATGGGGACGGCAGAATAACGCGCCACGCAATCGGGGAATAAATCGATATCGGTGCTGCTGGGCGCTCCATTTGCGTCCTAAAAAACTTTCCCGTTCGCCATTCGGCTGTATCGTTGAATCTCCAGACATTTAGAAAAATCTTAAGATAAAATTCTGTATTTATAAGAAATCAATTTATAAATTTAAAGTTAATTCCATCTGAATCTAATTGCATTAAATATATTGCAATCGCAGCATTAAATAATACATTTATTACGTAATAACAATCGTGAGCATTTGCTGTACGCATCGAGATATAAAATAATATGCGGAGATATCGCTAATACAATCTAGATTATGGATTTTTCTTCGTCATATCTAATGTTGAATCCGATTCAGATTTTGTTTTTAATCCGCTTTATTCAAAGGCATGCTTTTTTGTAACAACGCAATATTTGAAAGATTGCACGAACAGATGCGGCAGTAGCTTGGCGCATCAATGAAGCGAGAAACATTAAAGCCGATGTTTTCTTTGGAACACCTTATATATCTTTACACGTCATTTCTTTCACGATGTTCCCGTACTCGCGCGACTCGAGCGAGAGCCGTCATGGTTTCTCTGCAAAAACGTCCGCGACAACTTTTATCCGTGCGGATCTGTACGTAAGCGAAGAAAGAGATCAATCTCCTCTGTCTCTTTTCTCGCTCTTTTCTCGTCGTTTGTTTCTCCTTTACACTTTGTCTCTCTCTCTCTCTTTCCCTCTGCTTTAGACTTAATTTCCCGTAATCGCATCAAGTATCGAGAAAGCTTTCTAAAGGCAAAGGATTACGGGATCTCTCTTTCTTTCTCTCTCTTTCTATTTCTTTTCTCTCATCTCGTATCTTTCCTCCTTTCTTCGAAATCCTAAACGATACCGATGAGATCCCTTTGGCGCAGTGGCCTCGAATAGAAGCACGACGTTGCCGGAGCTAGCGAATGTTTGCTGACGGAAGACGCTCGGGAGTAGCTTTTTGAAAATCCCCGGTCGATGTTCATTAGGAAATTTTAAAGCGTAGAGTCTTGAATTTATACCGAATATTTTATACGATCGACATATTTCATATTCTATTTGAAATATTCGTAAAATTTAAGAAAAATGTATTCCTTACAACATGGAGTATAAGAAAAAAAAAAAAACTACAATATTACCAATTTTGAAACTAATTATTTTCGGAAATTTCAATATTGATTTAAAAATAATACGTAATCATGAGCGATGTTGCAAATGTCACCATGTCACTCTTATCACAATTGAATAAATAAAAGTCAGAGAACATCTGACAAAACCGTTTTAAGTTAAACTCATATCTCCTCGATAACGTTGACATTTGTGAAATGAAAGATTAATGATGTTTTAGGTATGGACGCGTGCAGAGCGTCAAGCTGCTGCCACGGGGCGAGGTGTGCCCTGTGGACGGAGGTTCCAGCAGTACCCTTGGCGAGGGCAATGAGGGCGGTTCCGGTTCCAGTTCAGGCGGCAACGGCGGCGGCGGCGGGGGCGGCGGTTCCTCGTCCAGCGGTGTATGCGCGACGGTGGCGTTCATGGATATCAAGTCCGCAGCGAAGGCCCACGCGATTGAACATACGCTGGACGATCGAGTCCTCACCGCACAGTACTACGAACCGCAACATCTTCAGCACAGGTTCCCCTCTCACGGGTGAGTTTCCCCTTATCACGCGACATGAGTCGCCGCAATGTACGCGCTTTCAAAAGGGGATCTTTTAAAACAAAAGAGTTTGGACGATGCAAGACGCACGACTAGTACTGTGTCTTAAGAGGAACAGATATCTATTTTAAAAGACGATAAAAATGGATATATGGTTTGCACACATGATTCGATTCTTTCCGGCTATTTCGATATAAATGATAATCCACAGGTTCTGTTATTCATCGATACGATAACTCATATATATATATATATATATATATATATATATATATATATATATATATATATATATGAATAGTATGAATAAGAATTTCGGATTGTACGGCCACATTCTTTTGGTCGATATGGAAATGTCTTCGTTCGTTCCTTTTTCTCCAAAACAGTCGCGTCCAGGAATAGAACGATATTCTCGACTTTGAAGTAACACGTACGAGCGCTGGTTTACGATAAATGAGTCACATCCTAGGAATTAATTAAGTATCGCACGTCACAGGAAATAGGTACAAAAAGACGACATTGAAATGTTATGAACAATGATGGTTTGATCATTCCATTATTTTTGCTTTCGGATAAAATTCACGTACAGTCTGCGAATGGATTGCAAATTTCCAGCTTATTTTTTTCGTGACCTTCCATCTGACTGAAATTTAGCGATATATTATTGGATTTTTATCCTCGGTAATTTAATATTTTTATTCTTTAATTTTATATCATTAATATGTATTATATCGCAACTGTATCGTATTTAAAACTTTGTGGATTGACAATATGATTTAGTAAATGTAACTAAGAATCGACAAAACAATATTAGTGTAATACTAATCTTTAACATTGCTATATTTATGATAGAACATATGTTTTATTCGTGTATTTTATTTTGTGTTATCAGCTCTTTAAATTGCCACATATAATAGTGAGAGAGAGAGAGAGAGAGAGAGAAATTTTCCTAAATTGTCAAAAAAAATAAATATGATAGGATTTTGCGTAAAACGAGTCAAGGAAATATTTATTTTAATTTTAAAAGTCTATGAATAATAGCTCTCTATTATTTCGAGTAGCTGTCTTGCAAAAACATTTCAAAAAAAGTCGGGAAAAGCGAATGCCGAAACGCATCGGTCAACGATGCAAAAACCGTAAAAATACGAGAAATTTTTATGAAAGAAAACAGTCGAATGTTTTTTTCTGGAAATTTCTCACTTTTTTCATTTTTTTTTTTGCGAATGTTGGTAAAATTTTTTTTCTCAATGCGATTCCAAGAACTAACTGTATCGTCGCAATTGTCGATGTCACGTAAAACCATTGTAATATTGACGTCAATAAATACATATGTAAGCGTGCATAATTTTTTTCGCTGATACAAACAATTCGATCGTGATGTCGAGTGTCGCGCAAACAACGCATTATCGACATTTTTAATTTCGTCGCATGCCGATCGTTATCCGTAATACCGTGCGCTTTTATCGTAGACTCTGAGTTTAATATTGGAATAATCACAGAATAAAATCTTTCAAGTAACGCAATTTTAACGGAAATGACAAATGTACTTGACAATACTTCGTGATCGATGAATGACGAATAAATACTAGAATTAACGTTACAAGTTTCTTTTTTTAATAAATCTTACTGCGATGAGAGACACATACGGTATTTAATGTAAAAGATGATTCATAACAGCATTATGGATACAGATTTAAGATAATCATAAATGATTTCAATATTTCCCAACGTCTAACATAAATCTATATGCAATAAAAGCATGCAACTAGTTTGGAGAGATTAGAGATTCGAGTAATTTAGAACGAGTAGTCATGATTTCTCAAGTTGAGAATCACTGAGGGACGCTCTTATCGTGGCTTCGATAATAGCATAATCTCTCTTTCTCTTTTTCGCATGCGAGATTCGCGTTCTATATTTCCCAACGTTGTCACGACGTGATCGCCCTCGTCTCTACTTACCACGCATTTGACAAATTGCGTGTGTATACGACTAACAGATAGAGAACTAGCACTTTCTCTGTGGTATCAACGGCACGCGGCACGTACTTTAAAGTTGGAGGCGTATCGTATGTCGTTTCACAGAAGAGTCGCGACTGCCTGCGATCGATCGATCTCACCGCGAAAGAGAGGGGCGGAAAGAGAGAGAAAGAGAGAGCCAGAACAAGCTAAAGATAGAGGGAGATAAAGAAAAGTAGCAGGAAAAAAAAGAAAAAAAATTGCGTGCACGCTACGCGCGCGTTCATGCACGCCTATATTCACGCGCGCGCGACGGAGGAGAGCATAGCGGCGTCTCGTTTCCACGAAAAGTCAGGTGACCGTGACGACGTGGTCGCTCCGGCGATGTTGCCATGTCCCGGCTGCGCGGGCGCTATCACCCGAGTAGTAACTGTCGAAGTGTGACGGCAGAGGCTGAACCGAGGGGTGAAGAGGGGGAGAGCGTTAACTGTCAGTGATGTAGTCGGGAATTTACGAGCCCCGGGTTCGACTCGCCTCATCTCCTCGCCTTTTCGCTTCTTCTTTTCACTCTAAGCGTCAGGATTGAGATATTTAAGTCGGGTGGTGATTTTTTTCGTACTCTAAAACCAGGTTGCTCAGGTGCAAAAAATATTTCCGCAATGATGGTTGTATTTGCAGAAAATTAAACTAATGTAGAATGTTGCGTTAGTAAATAATTGTGATGGTATTTTAATTCTCTGTAAAACAATTCATTATATCCGTTTCTTTTTATTAAATATGATTCAAGAAAAATTCATATTTTACGTTGTATTTATTTACATGTAGACAAATTAGACAAACATGAAAAAATATAATAGCAAATATGTTAAAAAATATAATTATTTTACAATTGATAATGTTATCGTTATTATTATTGTTAATTGTTATTATTATTATTGTTATTTAGAATGAATTATATTGTATTTTGTAAATTAATTGATTTTAAGTAGCAGACGATTGAACAAGTTAAACGTAATAAGTTTTATCTTTGAATATATAAATATATCTTTAATGATCTCGCAACTGCGACACATACATTCGTAATAATTTTAAAAAGCGATCAAACAAGATTAGCAGATATATTATTATTGTAATTGTTATTAGTGATCGTCCAATATAGATTACTTAATAAGTTCCTATAGCAATAGTCACTCTTTTGATCGCAATTTTTAATCTATGCAAGTACTAAAACATTTATGACAGCGTCATCGGGTAAAGTCCCGTCGAGATAACGAAATTTACATGGATCGTACATTTTCAATTAGATACACTTTTCTATTCCACTTGTTAATGTTTTTATTTTATAAAATGTGCAATGTACTATGTATCTAATTTGAATTCATATGAGTGAAATAGAATCCAAGTTCGAATATGTATAATTTTGTGGTACACGAAGATTTTAGAATAAAATTTGTAGTAAGATAAATTTTTATTTTTGCATAAAAAATTATTGAAATTGTATCCATAAAAAACTAATTTCAAATATTCAAAAATTTTAAAATTATTGTCACGAATAATCTAATTTGATTCGATACACAATTATGATCTGATGCGCATTTTATCTATCTGCTTCTTTAGCATATGATCTTGGTTCACGATAATGTGTGTGTACGTTGATTTTTGGATTAAAATTTATTCAGACTTTAGTTTAGATTAGATATATTGTGTCTCGAAAATTATAGACATGCTAATTTTATCTTATTAAATTTGTCTATGTCTATAATTTATCTTATTAAATTATAGACATGCTGAGACAAAAAGAAAGAAAGAGAGAGAGAGAGAGAGAGAGAATTGTAAATAAAAGATCATCTGCAAGAAACAGCTAGGGATACTAGAAAAGCGAATACGTCACTAATGCTAAAGCGGTACTCGTACGGTTTAATATTCAAACTTGTCGTTGGAATGTCTAAATATTTCAGATCGTAATTTGCGCAGTAAATCTATTGTTATTCTAATTTATTCTCTATCCTTGTTTTCTCTCTCGCATGACTTGTACAACGTGAGTTATCATTTCATTTTTGCGCGTGGCTGAATGTATATGATAATCAGTTTCTTTCAACGTTGTAAAGGTCATGAGCATGACAATTTTGAAAATAAAGTTGTATATGCTATCCAATAATAAGTGTATCGAGTGAACACGATACACTTCTCGTTGAAAATCGAAATTTTTTTTTTTTTTTTTTAATAATTTAATTTCACGTTATATCTATTCTATAACTTTCAAAAAATACTAAATAGTTAGGTAACTCAAGTTAAAATGCAAATTAATTTTGCTTTGCATTTGAATTGTCATCCAAGTAAGCAAAAAAACAACATATGTGTTAAAAATATTTAAATTAATCGTTGAGTTATAAACAAGTAAGATTAATTAAATAAATAAATAAGATATTGGATTGAGAATTGCGATATATGAATTTTAATGCTTAATGCTTAAAGACTAATTGCTTGATTAATGCTTAAGACTATGAAAATATTTTAGTTTTCTGAATATCTTATACGTACATATATAAATAATAGCTGAAAAAATTATATCTGTTAGAATTTAGAATCGGCTGAAACCAGTTTGTAGAACCAGTTCTTAGATGCAATTTTTTTACAAAAAAGCATTTGTGTGCTATGTGTCAATTCTCTCTCATCGACAAACAAAATTGACGGTACGATTAGATGACGATGATGCACGACACAGATTGAAGATAAACGGAGATTATAAACGAATTAAGCGCAAGGGATATTCGAAAAGCAATACATAGATAACCGAATAGTGTAAATAATAATAGTAACAGAAATAATAGAAATATTTTATGTTGTTTTGGGATACTTTATCTCTCAAGGACAGAAACCACATAGTGCGAAAAAAATATACATATAAAAAAATATTATGACATGATATGATAAGAGAATAATAATAATAAGTAGTAGTAATAATAAGAAAATATAATAGAAGAATAATGCAATAAAATATTTGAAAATTATATGGAAATGAAGAAAGAAATTAGGATATAAAGAAAAAGAAGATAATATATATTTCTTCGCTAATCGAAGTGTTCGATTCTAGTTTAGAACAGCACTTTTTCATATCACACGTAAACTGTTAAATAAATAAAACAGAATTTTATAACGAAATAATTGCGAATATATTCTGTAGCGACTCGTCAATTCGAGTATCAGAACCGTGGTAAACGATAACTAAGTTCGGTTTTTGCATCTTTCAGAAGTTCGGAGGATCATGGATCCAGCGGCGGTAGCGGGGGAGGAAGTGGCGGAACAGGCGTCGTTTCCGGCGGTAGCAACGGTAGCGGGAGCACCGGTTCCGGGGTCGGCGGCAACAGCGGTGGTAATGAACGAGGAGAGAGGGGAAACGAGAGTTTCGACTCACGTGGTTCCCACGGCAGCTTCTACGGTAGCGAAAGGAGCAACCGAGTGGTTGGCACCGGGAGCAGCGGCGTTGTCGGCAGCGGCGGCAGCGGTAGCGGCAGCGGCGTCGTCGGCGGTCATCCGGCGGATTCTTCGACGGGAGATCCCAGCGGCTATATATCCCGCCGTCCACCACCTACGAGCTCCTACCACGTGACATCGAGCAGGGCGAGGGATCGGCTATACCCGAGGACCGGCCCGTATGTCTCTGGGCCGCCGCCCCCGCCCCATTTAGACCGTCATCGTGGAAGTCTGCCACCGTCGTCCTGGTCGACGTACGAGCCGACGAGTTCGAGGTATGGCAGCGCACCGCCGCCACCCTCGCCTGCCACCAATGACTCTTACCAAGATGAACAAGGTAATTATCATTGATCTACTAGAGAGTGAGATCATGGCATGTCACACCAATATTCTGATTAGCAAAGAAATCAATTGTGCGGCATCTTTAAACGGTTATATTAAAAAGTTTTATTTTTAGGAAGAAAAAGCAAATATTTTAGGATACTTTTTAAGCCATTTGGTTCGACGTGTATCTTATTTCCGTCATTTTTTCTTCTGTAGGAGGTGGCGGAGGTGGTGGTAGCAGTAACACAGGTGCTCTGCGACAGCATAAAAAGCAACGCAGAAAATCACGCAGTGGAAGCAGTTCGCCAAGCGGTAGCAGTCGCTCCGGAAGTAGCAGCAGCAGTCGGAGTGGTAGCTCGGGTGGCAGTACCTCCGGAGGTAGCACATCTCCCGGCAGTTCGCCACATCGAACGAGCAATGTGTCTGTCATAGAGGATCGCAGGCCAGTGGCCATCTGTGTGAGGAATTTACCGATTCGCAGTAGCGATTCCTCCCTCAAAGACGGTCTTTTCCATGAGTACAAGAAACATGGCAAGGTGACGTGGGTGAAAGTCATTGGTACGGCCAACGAGAGATACGCCCTAGTCTGTTTTAGAAAGCCCGAGGATGTCGAAAAGGCCCTCGAGGTTTCGCAAGATAAACTATTCTTCGGGTGTAAAATTGAAGTGGCCCCTTACCAGGGCTATGATGTCGAGGATAATGAGTTTAGACCATACGAGGCAGAACTCGACGAATATCATCCGAAAGCAACGAGAACACTATTTATCGGGAACCTCGAAAAGGACGTTACTGCGTCCGAGCTCAGGAAACATTTTGAACAGTTCGGCGAGATAATAGTGAGTTGGAATTCGATGTAAAAAAATTTAAAAAATTTTTAGTTAATAGGAAAGATTGAATAAAAATAATGTAACGAAAATGGTGGTGCGAATGAAAATTAAAAATCTAAATAAAATCTTATCTAAATAAAAAAAATGCCTAAGCTTGTAATATAAATCGCATTAGAAGAGAGAGAGAGAGAGAGAGGGAGAGGGAGAGAGAAAAATTAATTACAGTCTTTTATATTTGCTTGTAGGAAATTGACATTAAGAAACAAGGAGCTGTATCGAGTTACGCTTTCTGTCAATACTCGGATATTGGTAGTGTCGTCAAAGCCATGAGGTCGATGGACGGTGAACACCTAGGTGCAAATCGAATCAAACTCGGATTCGGAAAATCGATGCCCACACCCTGCGTTTGGGTTGATGGCATTGGAGGTAAGCGCTTTTACATCATACTGTTTCCATTAATTATTTTAATAATAGGATGACCAACAAGGATCAAAGTTTAAATCATTGCATGTATCGTGTATCTTTTTTTTAGATTGTACATCCGAGAAATTTTTAAGCTTGCAATTCAATACATTTGGACCGACAACTCAGGTAGTGGTAGATCGTGAACGTGGTCATGCTTTGGTCTTTTTCGATCAAATAAGCTGCGCTCAAGCTGCCGTGAAAGAGATGAGAGGAGTCACGGTTCGCGGCCGTCGTATACAGATTGACTTTGCCTCAAGGGAATGTCAAGAAACTTTTTACGAACATCTCGAGCGTCAAGGAAACACTAGTGAAAAACCTTGGGACTCGAGACCTTCACCAGCATCGTCGTTTGACATGACGTATGTATATTATTTTATGGATAAAGTTTTTTATGGCTGAAAATATCTTGATATGAGATATCTTTGAGATAATTTTTTTGTATATATTATATTAATTTTTTTGATATATATATATATATATATATATATATATATATATATAGTTTTACCAATATAAATACATGCTTACGCATAAGCTCACGAGTCATAATCAAGAACTTAAAACGAGTGCATTCGTGATTCGAAGGATTCCTTCTAGGCGGGAGCGCAACAGCTTCGATTCTGCAGTCACAGTACCAAGTTCGAGCAACAGATTCACGCGCTATGATACGCCCCCGCGATCTAGAACGACGAACTATTCGCGGACTTCCGGAGGCAGTACACCAGGCGCGAGTCCAGCTCATCCAACAGCATTGTCACGAAGTAATAGACGATCCTATCAAGATTCTTATTATGAGAGTGATTATGCTGAACCGACGTCGCGACGGTTTCGCAGCTACGACGAATTTAGTCAAGGCAGCGGTGCAAGTCACGACGATTACCAGAGTAGTGTACTCAGTGATGGCAAACTTAATGATGACGATTGTCCGCCACCGTCACGTCGTCATGCAGTGCAAAGCGTTGTTACGAGTATCGACCCACCTGCGCCACCGCCACCGTTATTACCTCCGCCTGATATTCGGCATCTCCAGAAGGAACGCGTCCATTTGTTGGAGCAACTTGAGGAATGTCATAGTAGCGGCGATGAGGTCGGTTTCGTGTCAAAGAAACGCGCAAAACTTGATAACTCGTCGACGACGATACTCTGCGAAGACGAAGAGCCGGAAATTGCATCGTTACTCGTTACCTCGCATTCTAGTAGGAAAGGAATGGACTTTAGACGCGTTAGTGATAACAAAGTAGTACACCATAGCACAAGAAGAGGTAGTTGCGAAGGTAGGGGTCCTGGACCTTGTAAACGCCGTCGGGATGCCACCAACAGGTAAGTTATGTTATACTTAAAAGAAAAAAAGAAAAGATATTTAGAAAGTTATTGAAACTAAAATCACGATAACATTTCTAGACATCATGAGCACCACGATGGATCCCGACCAGGTACACCTCTCGTTGATGAGCGGCCGGAGAATCTAGTACCCAGCGAACCAAGAAGATTCAGAGAAAGGAGTCATGAGGGCCCGTTGTCGTTACCGTTACCCAGGTTTGCGGCCCAAATGTTAAACAACAACAATAATACAAGCAGTAGTAACAACAACAATGGCAGTGGCACTCGATCGAATAATGCCAGCCTTGCTAAAATTGCTAGTCCGCCGTGTGCCAGTTTATCTACTGTGCCCAGTCCTCGTGCCGCACCGCAACCACCAGCTTCGCCACCTCCCAGACATACCAGTTCGAGCCCCACCAGTTCCGACAGCGAGATAGCGCCGCAATCTCCTAGTCTGGAAGAAAGGATACGCTCTCTGGATGAAAAATACGAAAAGTGGTCCGGTTCGAGAGCATTGAGTGCCGCCGGTGGTGATGCTCTAGCGAAACTCGATGCCAGTGCTTCGGAAAGATTTCGATTTCGACATAAACTACTTGATTTGGATCTTCACGAAGTGCAACCTTCTGACATTGTGAAATCGGTTCTCGCGAAAAGGAGCGTGTTCGATGAAGATTCGAAGCGATTGGAAAACTTTAGCGAAAAATACGAACCGCGGGAATTTACTGGTGTTATTGGCGTCAGTTCTATGATCGGTAGCACTGCTGGTCTTACCACTAGTGATGGTGGCTGTACTAGCAAAGTTTGTCTGCAGTATCCGTTTCCTAGTCATCCACCAATACAGCCAGCCAGCGGTACTTCGGTTACCAGTCAAATCGGTATTAATACGTCATTATCCGCGAGTTTGACTCCGATGACCATAGTCTCATCGGCATTAAAGACCGATCCGCGAATAGTACAACATAATTGCATACACCCAACACCGGCAACACCGATTACACCTGGTACATCTATTAAGACAGTTAGTCCGGAGTTACCGCCGGTTTCTCTACCGATTGGTCTTGGTAGTGGAACGGCAGCCAGTAACAGTAATGGTAGTGGTTTAGCGTCAGCCAGTAGTCTTCTAAGCAGCAGTAGTAGTATAGGTAATATTCACACCCTCGGAACCTCGACACATCGGGGATTGAGCATCTCCGCGACTACCGCATCACCTACGGTGACAGCGGCGTCAGATGCTTTCAATTCAACTGCAATAACAACAGCGATGCCTATTATGACGTTGAGTGCGACAATTTCGTCAGCGACAATAGCGACGACAACGATGTCTATAACAGGCGCGATATCTTCCATGACTATTACCAGTTCGATAGCTCCACCGTCTTCCATAACATCCTCATCTAATTCTTCCTCTTCATCATCATTATCTGCATCTTCCACAGATTTGCCTCGTTCTCGTTTGAGGAAGGAAACGAGCGGTAGCAATCGAGAAAGCAGAGACTCCCGCGATGGGAGGGATAGCAGAGAATCGAAACATAGTAAAAGTAAAGATTGTCAAAGAAGATCACGGAAAGATGAAGTCGACGTCGAAAGAAATCGTAAAGACAGAGATGAAAAGGAAAGCGCGAATATTGCGAACGATGTCGGCAACACGGATAATCATAATAGGGACTTTAAGGATAATAAAGAGCTGAGGTATGAGCGAAAAGAACGAGAAGAAAAAGAAAGGAGAGATAAAGAAGATCGTGAGAGACAAGAGCGAAGGGATAAGGAAGATCGTGACCGACAAGAGAAAAAGGAAAGAGAAGAACGTGAGAGGCGCGAAAAAGACGAGGAGAGGCGAGAAAGAGAGAGACTTGATAAGGAACGACAGGAAAAAGATAGAAGAGAACGAGAAGAAAGAGAACGTGAAAGAAAGGAAAAGGAAGAAAATGAACTTAAAGAAAAGGAGAGACGAGAAAAAGAACGTATTGATCGCGAGAGGAAAGAACGAGAAGAGAAGGAACGGCAAGAACGACGAGAACGCGAGGAGCGTGAAAGGAGAGAACGCGAAGAACGCGAAAAGAAAGAACGGGAAATT
Source organism: Cataglyphis hispanica (assembly GCF_021464435.1). Lineage (NCBI taxonomy): Eukaryota > Metazoa > Arthropoda > Insecta > Hymenoptera > Formicidae > Cataglyphis > Cataglyphis hispanica. The sequence goes on along the minus strand of NC_065957.1, from coordinate 10,055,979 downwards.
CGCTTAGAGCGCGAAAAACAAGAAAAGGAACGCCTTAGAAGAGAAAGGGAGGAACAAGAAAGAAGGGAAAAAGAAGAACGAGATAGGATAGAACGAGAAAGAAGGAGAGAAGAAAAAGAACGTCTCGAACGAGAAAGGAAGCGAGAGAAGGAAGAAAAAGAAAGATTAGAGCGCGAAAGGCGGAAAGAAAAGGAAGAACGAGAGAAGATGGAAAAGGAGAAACGTGAGAAAGAAGAACGAGAGAGACTCGAAAAACTCGAAAAGGAAAAACATGAGAAGGAGAAGCGACGAGAACGCGAAGATCAAGAAAGACGAGAAAAAGAGAAGGTAGAACGCGAAAAGAGAAGAGATCGCGAAGAAAAGGACAAAGAAAAGAGGGAACGCGATGATAGTAGACGGCAATCAACCGAGAATCATTTACATCCTTCTGTTATGCAGTCTCAAACTCAGATTACCTCGGCACCGGTAGCAATCAAACGCAGGTGCTCGTCGCAAGATTGTCCCACGGATGAGGATGCTAAACGTATGAAAATTTTGGAGCATCGACGCGATAGCAAGGATCGGTCTAGGCAAAATAGAAGATCCGAAGATCGTAAACATCGCAACGACTCGCATCGTTCTAGTCGAGAGAGCAGGGAGAGTCGTGACAGTAAAGAAAGCAGCAGTGCGACTCAGGACACCAGGGATGGCGAATTGACTCGAGAAAATAATTCGAGAGACAGTGGAAGTAATAAGGAGAAACAAAGGAGTAAAAAGAGTCGGTCGGAGAAGGAGTCGAGAGAACGTAGTCCTAGAGTATCGCACGAATCTGATAAGGAATTTCTGTCGAGGTTGGAACTTTCCAAAAGAAACGATTCGACTGAGCAAGCTTCCGTGGGATCGAATCATACGAGAGATGTGCAACATCATCAACAGCAACAGTCTTCTACATTAAATTCGCATAGTGATGTGGATGATGGTCCTCTCTCCACTCACGAGATACAAACGGTAAGAAATCCTTCGGCCACGGACACAGATAGCGACGAGCCAAAGAAGCACTCAATCTTTGACATTGTCGATGATGAACCTGCTTACATCAGTATGTATGATAAGGTAAAGGCTCGTTCGACGAAAAATATGCAAAAATTAGAAGAGGAGAAACGTCAAGTGCGACTAAAAGATAAATTTTCGCAACTGAAGCAAAGTCGCGCTAGACGAGAAGAGAAGAAGCAGAGCACGTCATGGGACGGAGACTCAGTAAGTAGCAAAGCTTTGACTGAGGACGAAGCTACTTCCGAATCAGATTCGACGAGAACTAAGTCTCTCTCTAGAAAGGGCTCGCGGTCTCGCATTCACTCTGATACGAGTGAGGAGGAGGAGCCATTTAATAACAAGATTCGCAAATCTGTAAAGACTGAAAGATTTCTCGAGAGTGATGTCGATCTTGGTTTCGCGGATACTGAAGAGAAACAAAATTCACTAGAAGCCTCAAATAGCGTCATTGTAAATAGCGTACATACGAACATTAAGGAAGAGCCCCGTACATCCGATGAAGACGAGCGAATCTCGGTTAGCTTCCGTACGAATCATCCGACAATAGTAATGAACAATCACGAGAGAGATTCGCGAAAGAAGTCACACAAAAAGAAACAGAAACGTCAAAAGAATAGCATCTCGAGTGAAAATAATATAAAGGTGGAACCGACAGAAACTCTAGAACATAAAAATAAAACCAATCTAATCACGTCGTCGAACACAGATTGCCGACCAAATCATGGTACAGAATTGACCACCATTACCACCAATACGACAATAGTCACGACAGCATTAGAAAACGCTGAGGAGAGAATGCGCGCCGACAAGAAACAACGTAGTAAAAAGGATAAGAGACGCGATCGGAATGGAGAGGATAAGGCTAAAGCGAGACGAAAGAGGCTCAACAGACAAGAGGCAAGAGATTCTCAACGTATGGAGGATATCTTCGGCCCTCTCGGACGACGTTGACGATGGCCCATCAAATACTCATACGTTCTTCAATAGATTTAATAACATGACATCGGAAAATAGCGTATATGCTTCAGATAGTGATGGTGGTCGTAGTTCGCTCGATATGGATAGAACAAGACGGAAAACAGAAAAGAAACGACGTCATCAACCAGAAGATGAAAACAGCGTTGATTTGGCCGAAGCTGGCCGAGAGATCGAGGCAAAACTTTTGGGTATGCCGAGTTCTCCGAAGTCCGCTCCCGTGTGTACAACCGAGCCCAGCGATCATGATGTCTTTCGGTTTACTGATGATAATGACAGTGTTGAGCCGTCGACACCTTCGACAGCACCGGAGAAAATTAAAGAGAAGAAGAAGAAACGGAAGAAATCAAAGGAGGAACGCAATCGGAAGGATTATCATCACCATCATCATCATCATCATCATCATGAAAAGAGCGGGGAATTACCTTATCTGGGCGCCGAACCTAGTCCACCGAGAGCTAGCAGTCCGTTAGTATCTAAGACAATATCATCTAGTTTGCCCACACCTAGAGAGACATTATTGAGTCCGATACCTAAAGTGACTTCCAACATATCTTCTATTACCCCTCCTGTTGTGAGTGACATTCAAACCTCCAAGTCGGAAAAGAAGAAGGACAAGTTTATACCCGGTTTTGGAATAGAAATAGACGAGACAATTCATGAAAATGCTGTGAAAAGTATCTCGGAGCCTGACGAGAAGGACAGCAATTGTCAATCGCGTAGCAACAGAGAAGAACCGGAAGTACCTGTACCAACAACGCCACCGGCTCAGAATGAGGACAAGCCACGAGTAGCAATATCACAGGAAGAAACGGAGGACGCCGTTGCCGCGTTACTCGAGGAAACGTTCGGCGCTTCGACAGAAGACTTCTCTTACGAAGGCGAGGAAGAAGAAACCGAAACCAACGGGATTACCGGAACTCCGGCCGAGGCACCTCAAGAGGATGTTGAAGAGATGCAGCAAGCAGTCGAAAGTTTGAATGCCTCAACAGTGGAAGGCGATGCAGATCTGAAGCCGGATACGCCACAGAGCGAGCACGATTTACAAATTGACACGGATACAGAGGAGGATCCGAATTATGAGACAGTCGATCTGACGCAACCGCCAAAGACACCGGATATACCTTCATTCTACAAGTCCCCGACGAAAATGCTGAACATGACACCCGTCTTAACTGCGTCTGAGAAATCGATCGAAATGCGATTACCGTCTACAGTAGTTGCGAAACCACAAAGTCCACCGAATTCCGTGATCGCTCATTCTTGGACTTTGAACGAGCAGAAGCCACGCGAATCCATCAAGCCCGTGCAGTTAGAAACCACAGAATCGGACGTTGATGTCACCAGTTCAGAAAGAATGGCACAAGTGCAGAGAACGTCCGCATCGCCACCACCTCCGCAATACAAACAACCTATGCTAGTGCCGTGTAGCGTACCGATGAGTGAAATTCCGAAATCGCTTTCTGTTACCAGTTCGCGACCATCACCGATCACCGTGCAGCCTTTATATCAGAGGCTTCCCGTGTCTCCGCAATCTCAGATGGTACCCATGCGCCAAGCTTCTCCGAAAATGCAAACGACGACTGTTTCTTGTTCGTCATCTTCTAACACGACACCGTTGCCACCGTTAGTTCCGTCGAGAATACCACCTTTGGTACCATCACAATCATCGCCACGCATTTCTCAACCACTTTCGCCCAACGGACAATGGTCGCGGAATTCTACGTTAAGTCCGCACGTACCTAATGTGAGCAAGAGAAAAGCTTCGCCGCCACCTACCAAGATTGCGGTATGCGTACCTATCCCTGCTCAAAGACCGGAAGCACCAATTCAACAAATCTATTCGACAGCGGCCACTCAACAGCCAGTAATACAGCACGCCTCAGGAATGCTAGCACCCGCACCCGGTTATCCTCGCGGTGGTTTACCACCATTGACTCTGAATATTCCACCGCGACCTTATATGCCTGTGCCACCGTTAGCGTCCGGCATACAGGTCAAAAACTCGCGCGATTCCTCTTTGGGTGGTAAATCTGTGATCGAGACGCTACTACCGGTAAATCCGAATGAACAATCGCAGAGATTGGAAGAACCAAAATTGTCACCCGCTATTATACCTGAATCAACCAACAAAGCGTCTACCTCGCCTAAAGTTCCATCGCCGAATCAACCGCCCACATATATACCTGAAACAGCGAAGATTGAGATTAACGCTAGTACATCTAGTCCGGTATTCGGTAAGCCAGCTTACGTCACGGACAGCTATACGATGTCATCTAGAACGCAAAAACAAATTTCCGTATCTATTACAACAGACAATAATCTGCTGTCGCCCAGACAGAAACAAGAAGTATCGAATCTTCAACTTTTAACTACGCACGTACCTCGCTCGTCTACGCTCAGTCCTGTAATTGTGGCTCACGGTCAATCTCACTTACTTCACAAGTCGGTGCACACTCTAGGCCCGCCAAATGTCTCTTCTCCGAATCAACCGCTGATAAAGACCGTAGTACCTATAGTTCCTCAACAAATAACGACGAATGCACCGTTGTCAGTATCCGGTGACAAATCCGTTATCCCGCAAACGCCTTGTCAGAGACAGTCACCTATCTCCCAGAATCAATTGGTCAAATCTCACATACCTCTGGTGTCTACAGAGTCGCAGACGATCATAACTAGAGCAGTATCGTCAACCGCATCTTCTATGTCGACGCCATTGATGAACGAATGTTTAGATCACATCCAAGGACAACAATTGGAACTCGATGCTGAAGCACAGATTAATCAAACTGCACAACCGATGCAACTTACACCACCTATACAATCAACGCAACCAATAGATGCAATAAAACAAGAGCCAGTTGACGTTAAACAGGAAGATACGATAGACGAAACTGAATATAATATAGTCGAATCCGAGGAACTTTTGAACCAACCGTGCATAGAAGAAGTAAAGCAAGAAAAGCAAGAAGTAGTAATTAAGACAGAAATTGCGCCATGTATTCCTAAAGACGAAGTTGCCGATACACCGGTTGTACCGAAACTTGAAGCAGAAACTCCTATAAAACTGGAGCCTGTGAATGAAATTAAAGAAGAGATTAAGGAGAATGATGAGATGGAATTAGACGAAGAGCCAGTAGAAGATCCGTTGAAAGAACCGAGTACGGATCCTCTTGCTATCGATTCTAAAGGAGATCCGATTGATAATAAAGAAGACAGCGACTATTGGTCTGCGAAGGAAGTGAACATCGAAAGTGTGATAAAAAAAGTCGATGCTTTGTGCGATGGTGAAGGTAACGATGGCGATGACGAGACGCAACAGACTGAGAGCGCAAATAGTAACTCGCACGATACTAGCAAGAATGAGTCAGATTGGTTTGATGCCGAGTCGTCAATAGAGAACGAGAATAAAAAGAATTTTGGATTAACAACTGAGGAGCACGACGAGAGTATGGAAATGTGCGAAAATGAGTCTACAAAGAGTCGTCGTGGCAGAGCGAAGAGTAGACGCGGCAGTCGTGGCGGGGTCACTACGAGACGAGGTGGCAGGAACGCGAGCACCATTTCTCACAGACGAGGTGGAAGAAGTTCCCGAGGTAGCAAACAACATGTTGAAAAGAATAAATTGCCTGCTGATGTTTACGAGTTCCACGATGATAGCGAGGAGGACAACGCCGGTCGTCCGCGGCTTATTCTCACTATTAAATCTCCCGGACCGAACGTAACGGGACCTAATGCGCAGCCGGCAATACCCGTAGCCGCAGTTAAGGAAATACCACCGGAAGAGTTTGTTTCTCCGGCCACTAATACGAGGAAATCGAGAAGATTGGCGGAGAGAGATGGCAATCGCAATACGGTCGACGATGTCATCGAGGATGTTGTCCGTGGATCACCTGCAAGTAAAGGATTAGTCAGCGGTGTCGCTGGGAATATGCACGCCACCAGACGAAGTACCAGACACAACAATGCTCCGCGCAATATGACAGTGCAACCTACTGCGCCACTAACAACGGAGCTTCGTAAATCACCTAGGGGCAGTCGAAAAACAGCGAGACGAACGTCGGAAAATAACGAAGATAGCGGAGAAGAAAAGACAAAAGAAACAGTCATGACGCCGCAAGACATACCGATCAAAGAGGAACCGAAACCAGCTCAACCGGAAAGTCCGAAAGCGGAAGAACCGGCTCAAACTGTTGTTACATCGGTGCCGCAGAAGACGGTGTCGCTCGAGCCGATGACATTAATCGATCCAGTCACGGGAATGCTGATACCTATGAGGGAATCCGAGGAAGGTCAATATATTCCGGTATCCACGGCATCCAATCAGGTGCAAACTATCAATAGGACACTATGCGAACCTCGAAGCGGTGGATTAGTCAGCGCAAGTCCGACAAACGAAACGCCACGAGTAAAATCTGAAGATCCTCTGTTAGGAACAGCAGAGCCGAAGAAGGAGGCCGTTATAGAACATCCATCTTGTCAATTGGCATCGACACAACCGATACAACCGCAAACTAGTGTAATTACGAAACCACAATCCCCGACAGTGCAGGTTACCTCTACTATTACTATTGCACAATCTTTGACAATAACTACGACTATTGTCACTACCGTGACTGCAACGTCTGTAGCATCAACTACAACGGCACAACCAATACCCATCTCTTCTTCCTCGCAGACGAAACCTACGAGTCTCAAGGCGCACGTATTAAACGCTAGCAAGCTCGTGACCTCGGCGCAACAGCAGGTTGTCATCGCGAAACCGGTGGCTTCAAGCTTACCTAACCAAACAATAGTCCAAAACATCGTTAAGTCACCCGTGCAAGCTGTACAGGGTCTCAATCTGCAGATACCACCTGGCAGAGTTGTGTCGCCCAGCTTAAGTCCGCGTGCGAAACAGCCAGCGCAATTGGCACCACCAAACACAGGCGTAAAGCAAGGTCAACCCATGTCACCGGTACTCAACAATACCGGAGTACCGCCTAATCCTAAGCAACATCTTCTGCAAGCCGCCAAGCAACAAACGTCGACGATAGTAAACATGTCGCAGAAAATGCCGATAAACGTGCATCCTGTTAGTGTGAACGCCACTAGAATGCATCAACCGGTCTCGCAGCCTATCACTCTCAAGGGTATCAATGGACAACCTCATCCGCTTAATCCAAAGACGCATCTATTGCAAGCTGTAGTTCCACCGATTGTCACCGGAAGTTCATCTACGCAACAGCATCTCGTTAATCCGCAGCCGATTTCAACCGGCAATACCCGACCACCGGTACCGAAAACTCCTGTATGTATGATGGAATTTTCGATGGTATTCTAAATTCAATATTATACTCAACACTAGAAATTATAAATTAACATTGATTAATATTTTGGAAATTTGTGTTTCAGGCCACTGGAACGATGGAACCGCAAAAAGTGGAAGTATCGATGTCTGGTTGTATCATGATGCCAACTGCGAGTCCGCAAAGTCGTAGCGTACCAATGCCGACGTACGAAGCTCCACTGGTAAATGCTGTATATATTTACTATATAAATACTATGTTTTAAAATTGTGCGCTTAAGTGAGAAAAAAGCTACTAAAGCTAATATGTTGTAAACCGCATTAAATACTAACTCTATTCGGTTTTGATTAGCACGGAAACACAGGTGCTACTCCACCAGGGGGTCAGTATGGTCTTGTTCCCCCGCATCGATCCCAGAGTCCTCCATTGCCTCCACCTGCCCATCATCACGTTAATACTTCACAGGTATTTACTTTCTCTCTCTCTCTAATATATTTTTTTTAATATATTAATAGAATTATGTGGATGCCTTATATAAAAGAAAAAAGTTCAATTTTTAGATTATTAATCATAAATTTCTTAATATTGCATGAAATTTGAAGAATTTTTACTACGATTTATTGTAAGTTAATATGGGCAATGTTTCTGATATAAATAATAATAAAGATAATCTTGTTTCACAGAGTGAAGTCGTCAATCATTACGGAGGACTGACTCGTGGTGGAGAGCTGCCACCTCATTATTTACATTCTCAGATGTTGCAATACCAATACCATCTTCGTGCGCAACAGGAAGCGTTAACGGCGCCTCGCATAGCTTATCACATTCCAGGAACAAGATCTCCGCACTTACCTTTAGATCCGAAACTCGAGACCGGCATAGAAGACAGTCACAGTCCTCCTTTAGAATTAAGACGAGGAACGAGAACGCCTCAAGATCGTACTACCGACAGTCCACAAGTTGCTCAAGTTTATATGCTACACGGAAATGTAAGATTACCGCCACCTCCGCCGCAGTATAACGCAGGAAGTAATCCATCATTACCCGGTACACCGGCTGGAGCTAGACCAGGTTATTACGAACCACCGCCTGCCCATTTACGTTCTCAATATCCCATGGCTGCAAGCGAAGCGCCACCTGAGATGGGCAGGGCCGCCACGCCGGAGAGATGTAGAAAGCATCATGTTGTCACGCCACCGCCGTATGCATCTCAAGTACCACCGCAAGCGGATACGTTTCAGATGTTACTCCAACGTTACCCGGTTATGTGGCAAGGTTTACTAGCACTCAAGAACGATCAAGCAGCGGTACAAATGCACTTTGTTTTCGGCAATCCTAACGTAGCCAGAGATAGTCTGCCGTGTAACAGCGACGGCTCTACACCACCATTGAGAATAGCCCAAAGAATGAGATTAGAGCAAACTCAAGTTGAAGGGGTAGCGAGAAAGATGCAAGTATGTATCGTAATTTTTCTTGGAAGTTAAATATCATTAATATCGGTATTTGATGAATTTAAAATTACATGAGTTGAATTGTTTTTTAATATGTCAATTAAAATGTTTTCCAGACTGATAACGAACATTGCATGTTATTGGCATTACCTTGTGGTCGTGATGAAGTAGATGTACTGCAACAAAGTAAAAATCTTCAAACAGGATTTATCATGTATCTCCAACAGAAGCAAGCTGCTGGAATTGTAAATATTGCCGCACCCGGATCACAACAGGTGAGTCAAAATTTTTTTTATTATTTGAGATTCTTCATTATATGAGATTCAAGCCCTCTATATCACATGAAAGGGTTATAATATATTCCTCTTATTCTTGATTCTCTTTTTATTCTTCTTATTACTTTTTCTGATAAAATGCGATTAAAATGTAATGCTACAAAATTTTTTGCATTTTAGCCGGCGTATGTAGTTCACATTTTTCCATCTTGTGAATTTGCGCATGAAAATTTGGCAAGAATTGCACCGGACCTACATCAACGTGTTGCAAAAATTTCTCATTTACTAATCGTCATTGCCACGGTTTGAAACCGATCATTGACCTACCGGATCACGATTTATCCGTATGTCTCGTCTTCACGCACCGCAGGACGCTTCATACCTGGCATGAAGCCTGGAGTGTCCGCTTGACACGCGCGTAATTGTGCGACAAAAAGCGGGATGCGCATTCAAAATGAAGAGCTCCTTATTCGGAGTTATCAGTGACAATCACATGGAACCCGGCGGGGTAAGCTGATCTTTAGATCGTAGGCCTAAAGATGAGGTACGAGGTTGTGCAGTGAAGTGAGGTTAGCACTTTTAAATGCGCTGGTCATTACCGTGCGTACCTCCCTTCGATGAAATTTGCGCAGGCAAGCTCGATTCTTTCTTGCTTTTTTCTTCTTTTTTTTCTTCTTTTTCTCTTTTTTTGAACGGCTTGTAACTCGCGTCAATTATAATACTGATAATGTTTGTGGGATTGACCGACATCACTCTTGGTCTTTCTGACAAGCGGATCAGGCACAACCCCAGCCTTCAAACAAGACCTTCGATTCGTCATGCGATACTCATTACTTGCTTTCGTTTCTCCCATAGAGGAAACAGTAAGAATTCGTTTCTCTAGATGGACAAGTCAACCGCGAAATAAAGATATAGAAGCAGCTAACGAACCCTATCACTATTACATGAGCTATTACGAGCTATTTCAAGTAAGATTTAGGCGTTAATAATAATAAAATAAATTGTGTAAAAAAATTATAAGCGAGCCACCGAGGGCATAACTACTGTGATTTTAAGTATTTAACGGTAACTGTAATTGCGTAAAGAGGAAGAAGACAAAAGATAAAAACATATAAGAGGGTGCCCAACTAATGATTGTGCGGTATGTGATGTGTTTTTGTATAAATACTGCTCTATATATAAAACTGACTATGTATTATATTATATTATAATTATAACGATAATTTTGCTGCTGCCCGTTGCTGCTGTCGCCGCCGGTCGTGTCGAGTTTAGAATGTAAATTATAATATGTTAGTCCTCTAGCACACGGAGAATGAGAAAAGTTGGGCCACCCGCGTAGAATTTGTGCGATCTATATAGATTTATCTTAGTATATCATGATTTCCCACAGCAAGATGCGAATTTGTGAATTATTATTATTATTATTAATCTCTCGTGAATTACTAAAATTCCTCTCATACATAGCATACTCTCTTAGCATTATATATATCTTATAAAGAATTTTTAACGTTATTACTTATATTCTCTTTATTATGATTATTATGATTACTATTAGTGTTAATAATCAGTGTTGCCAGTGTCAGAATTACGATTGTACAAGATTTTTCGGTACTTTGACGAATTAAATAAATTAGACGGTTCCCTCCCTCATTGTAAGATTTTATTATAATTCGTCTAATTTATTTTAATATAAATGACTTTGGTAACACTGATAATCGCCCATTCTTATTACAATTATTATTAACATTATTAATTATTATTATTATAATTATGATTACATATTATTGCGATTACTATTACCACTGCTATTACTATTATTACTACTATACTATTACCACTACTACTACTTACTATTACTACTATTACTACTCTACCACTACTCTATTACCGCTGCTATTAATTATTATTAACGTTATTACAACAGATTAGCTAGGGCATGCCAATTCGCACACAGAACAAAATGGGGCTTATTTGTCATACTGGGAAAATGTATGACCGATCTCATTGACCATTGACGCCGCCCCATTCTACGCACTTACATCTGATGAAGATGGATATATTTGAGCGAATGCAAAAGGAACACGGAACAGCGAGTGCGAATAAAATTTTAACGTTTATTAATATTCGATTTACATTCATTATTCGTTCCTTGTTCTTTTAATCGCAGGAAATATATCTATCTTTATCTCTCATCCTATCGATTTCGTCACGCGACGACACATAGACTCTTTAGCATTCGTGTCCGAATAAATGCGCTTACGTGTATAGACCAGAGGTTACACTATATCACACATCAAGCCGTCAAAAAACATTTTAAATAAATTAAGAAACTTATATCTATTTACGATATTATGCTGCTGCGCGTAGGGCGCATGCCTCTAGAGAGTAATCTTAATGCAAGAATCAGGGATAGACAAAACATATGCATTCATTTGTTTTAATTATCTATTATAAGTGCGAAAAATTTAATTTTCTTTTGATATTCGCAGAATATCAAGACATGAAAGGCTATATCTGAGTGTATTATTTATTTTATATTCATATATATTCTCATATATATACTAATGGTAACTTTTTCAATACTTTTTATATTTCCTAATCTGTTTTGCTATTATTTTAGGAGACCACTGGACAATTCGCTAAATTTATTACTTTTATTTCTAAGCGAATAGAACACATCGTTTAAGTGATATTTTATTGTTCTGTTCATCCCTGCGACAATGCAATTACTTTAAGGCAGCGCGGATATTCGCGGAGCGTGTGCATGTACAGTGTAAAAGATGTGTTGTGGATATGTACAGTGTAGAGGTATAACTGAATGAAAGAGAGAGAGAGAGAGAGAGAGAGAGAGAGAAAGGTGATAAAAAAAAGGAGCGTTATATATATATAAATATATTATAGCTATGCATATAAGTATATAAGGCGCGAACGTGCGCACGTGTCGTTTATTTCACGCAACTCATTTATTTTTATGGAAACGTTGCGTTTTCCCTCCTCTTTCTTCTGCAGCCAGTCATATAGCATAGGTGCAGGATCGTGTACTTTCTGTACCGTTATTATGCGACACGTGCGCCCGTCAGCGGGCCTCACCTATCTTGTAAAATATCTGTGAATATTATGATTTAGTTTCTTCCTAATTGTAGGCTACAGGAATACAAAAGAATGTTTACGTTAATCATTTAAGGAAGAAGATTGTACAGATCTATATTCTTTTTTTCTTTTTTTTTGTTTTGTGTTTTACTGTAGTTATTGACAATTATATGGATATTAACGATAATAATAACTATGATTAAAAGAAAAAAAAACTTAAGCTCGGCTCGATTGCGTCATTCTTGAAAAACCCGCTAATGCGCAATATATTTATTCTGTGTAAGAGAAACTCTCGGTGATAATGTATCATTTGTATATTAGTAATTACGTGATCTCCTAATAATCGAAAAAAAGAAAAACTTGAATAGAATTGGATATACATTACGATTGTCATACCGTTCCATCTCCTAAATTCATCACAATTTATCCACGATTTATTTCTACATGTCGTCTACATGCGTTCTTCTGAAATGTTAATGCGTTAAAACGTATGTTAAGAACTTTCTTTTTATATTAGATCAGGAGCTGGACTTCTCGCTAGAAAGGTAATATAATAAAACACAAAGTATTACCTCGAATATTGACGTATATTTCTCTTACAATCTTATATTAATTGTTTTTTTTTTTTTTTTTAATTCTGCCAACGAATTGCGAAAATATATCATCATACAGAATAATGATCTTATTTGAAGAATGGTTTTATGGCCTGTTCTATATAATTTTACTGAACGAGATTAAGATTTGGATTAAGAAATGCGAATTAAAATATACAGCAATAAGTATTGTGATACAAAGAAGCTTTCTTCATAAACTTTATTAAAAAAGGTTCAAAATTTCTTATATTTATATATAAAAGAAGAATTATTCTATTCTACATTTATATTTTATATTAGTTTAAAAATTATAAGAGCAAATATTTTCTCCCTAATATATGGTATAGTTATTTAAATCGGATCTTTAGCGTACTTATCGCCAACATTCATTTAAGGACTGCTAGCCCATTCAGGCCAGTCTTGAATCTGCGTGTAGAGTTGATACCCAGGGCTCAATGTTGATCGTACTTGTCGTGCACCAAGCACGCGTACGTTGTTTCGAAGGATACCTTGGGATTTACCACACTGAATTAATTGATGCGCTGCATTTAACATTTTCTGGCTGGCCTGTTTATCTGAAAAAAAAAGGAATAGCCAAAAATATAGCAATCTAACACATAAAAAATAAAATATAAATATATTAAACATATGATATGAAAAAAAAAATATATATTTTTTCGAGATGCTTACTTTCGAAATTTCCAATGAAACTAATACCGATAGATTTTTTATTATATCCGAATGTATGTGCCCCTTCGCGAGACCATCCAACTCCCTCGTATACGTTTCCATCGCCACCGATTATGAATCTTTAGAGAAAAGGCAATTACATTGATTATAATATATTATATTTTATAATATATTATTTTATATATTATACATTTCCTTAATATTATTAGATATTTACATGTTACAAAGCAAATGATGTCATGTTATGGGAGCGGTGCGTATTTGTGCTCAACAGAGCTGAGATAATAATTATTATTATGACTTACGAATAACCGATATCATGCCAACCAAGTTGGTCCATATGATAACTGCGGATGCTGTCAACGCGGGTTGTACAGGCCTCGCGCGAATTACATTCAGGAGTGACTGTGTGCTGTATTATTACGTAAGGTAATGGCACTATTAAATAATTTACGTCTCCAGCGGGAACGGAGGTCCACTGATTTCTGCTGATGATGTTGGGACACTTGACCTCTGCAAAGATATTCAATTAAAGATTTTATAATTGATCCCGAGAATAAACAAATATTTTTACAACAGGGAAAAAAAATACTTAAATCGAAAAACTCAATTTTTCAGAGAATTTTATTTTTCACCTTTTTATTTAATTGCTTAATAATAAAAAAATAATAAAAAATATGTTCGCGAAACTATATCGATTGATTTGGCAAAAAGTTAAAAGCGACATGTGTATTTTACATATATTTTAAAAGATTTTTGTAAAATGATAACGATTGATATAGATCAACTGAGAATTTAAATATTAGAATACTTACTGGCGAAACTGGCAGGAAGTACCAGAAGAAGTAAGAAGCAGATCATCTTCGACAGCATCTTTGCAGCGTGAAATAGAGACAACTGAGTACAACTGTAAGAAAAACATCAAAAGATTAAAATATATATACCCAACATTGCCCCGGGGCAATCCACAAGCGATAACGAGAGAGATTCGCTGAATTATAATCTTTAATTTTTCTTTTTCGCATATAATTTTCCACGATAACAGAAAGAGAGAGAGAGAGAGAGAGAGAGAGAGAGAGAGAGAGAGAGAGAGAGAGAGAGAGAAAGAGAACAGCTGAGAAATATCATTTATTATTTATTTTATCAATGATTAAATCATTGCGTTTATTAACAATCATTAGCCATCTTTATTATGAAGATTTCATCTAAAAATATTAAGAATATAATTTCTTAATTTCATCTAATGAGAAATAAAATTCTTTCGAATCGATACGGACCAACATAATGTGAAAACGATATCTCGTTATATCTACTCTCGACAGTCGACTTGGTAAATATGCCGGTGATTTACACAACACTGTGTATTTTTTCAGTGTTTTCGTGCTCGATATAAAAAAAAGGAAACATTATGGAAACTGTTCGACCGTGTGGCTGCAAAGGAATACGCTCTTGCTTAATTTGCGAGGCTAAATACAAGATATCGAAGCCGGATCTGAAGGAAATATTACAGGTAGTCTCTTAACCTAGATCAAAATATTCGTGTCGCATGATGGAATTTCCCAGAATTTGTCACGGAATTCCCTTTCCCGTAAATGAGTATATAAAAATAAAATTTACGTCGATTTTAGGAATTTCCACATTACGGCTTTATGAATATATATATTTTTTAATTGGATTTTTATTACTCAGATTCGTAATAATCGAACGCAATTTTCTGCATTCTTCTAATCTTTGAACTATTTTTGAATTTGATACAATATTTTATTTATAGGATCGTTCTTGTATTATATATTGTAATATACATTCACAAGCATAACTAGTTCTTGAAAAATATAAATTGAAATTTAAAGATTTATATTTGAATATTTTACCTGAGTTTGAATATTTTACCAGAAGTTTCTGTCTTTTCTATCTACTGTCTGCTATGCACTGTTCTGATTGTTGAATTTATGTACGTATTTCTAGCTGGCTAGAGAGTACTAGAATAACCAGTTTGCAGTTTTTTGTGTAAAAAGATGAGCCACTTATTTCTTCTTCATTTTCCCTCAATATTATTCTTCTATATATTTGATATAATATTACACTGTGTTCTGTCTGTTGAATCTGCTTCTAACTGGATAGAATACTAGAATAACCAGTTTGTACTTTTTTATGTAAAAAGATGAAGCATTTACTTTGTCTTTCTTAATTTGTCTTATAATATTATTTTTATATACTTGATGTAATATGAACTATTATAATATAAACTGATTTAAAATAGTATATACTTTTTTATAAAAATTTATTTATAATTTTAATTATACAAATTGGGATGAAATATATTTTTAATTATTGTTTAATTTTTTATCTAATTTAAAATATATTTCTATTCTTACAGAAAAGCAAATCTTATGTTTATTGCCCATATTGTGATAAATTATCACCTGGATGGGATGTAGACGAGTACAAAAAACATCCTCATCATGATGGAAATTTAATTGATTATCCTGGTGTTTATATCAAGGTAATGTGATTAATAAAATATACAGTAAACTACTGTATATTTTACAGCATATTTTTAGCATATAATTTACAATATGTCTGTTTTAGTTAAATTTCTTAAATGAAGATGAGGCTAAGAAACTGATGGAAGCACTCGATTATCTCCCTTGGCAAACTTCACAGAGTGGTAGAAGAAAACAGGTATATTTATGCATAAAAATTAATACAACTCTATACATGTTCATGTATTTTAAGTTATAATGCTTTAATTTATAGAATTTTGGACCAAAATGTAATTTTAAAAAGCGAAAGTTACGATTAGGAGTATTTGACGGTTTTCCTAAAACAACACAGTTTGTACAGAGTAAATTTCAAGAAATACCACTGCTACATGGTTTTAGAACTATCGAGCAATGTTCGCTTGAATATGATCCCGAACGAGGTGCCTCTATTGATCCTCACATCGACGATTGCTGGATTTGGGGAGAACGTATAGTGACTGTTAATGTTCTCGGAGATGCTGTGTTAACAATGACTCCTTATCATGGTCCAATAACACGATACAACTTAGACTGTGTTTCAAGATACAATTCCATCCTAGAAAAAGGCATTTGTAATAACACACAAATTGATATTGATGATAACATGGTAGTACGATTGCCGATGCCTGCCAGGTCACTCATGATTTTATATGGTCCAGCAAGGTATATTTTTCTTTTCTAGAAACGAAAATATACTATATCCCATTGAATTAATATTTTAAATTGTTTTTGTTTCATAGATATCAGTGGGAACATTCCGTTCTTCGACAAGATGTCGCATCGAGGCGCGTTTGTCTCGCATATCGTGAATTAACGCCACCATATCTTGAGAATGGGGAACATCATGAAGAAGCTTCTAAGATTTTGAGGCAAGCTTTATTCTTCTGGTGATATTGCTATGAAATAGATTTAAATAATAAATTTATCAAATATATTTTTTTTCGTTTGACGGAATAAATATATATGTAAATACCATTTAAGTAGAACAAAGATATTTTATTCATAACACAAAAATGTAATATATTAATAGTATTTAATAGATATCAATATCTTTTACAGTAATCTTTGTATAATTTGAAAAGAAGTGTGCGTGTTCTATTATTATTCAATAAGTAATTCATACTTGAAAATAATACTTTTTCTCTTATAGCACACACAAACATTCTTAATTATCTCTATAGTATAAATTTAAAATTAATTTGAAATCATGAAATTTGAATTTAAATTAAAAAATTTCGCAACATCTAATTATTAAATACATATTATTTAAAACAGATATTAATTGGACTGTTTATTTAGTTATAAGAAAATATATTAATCTATGAGTTATATAAATCACAATTACTTGGTATTAAGTACTGTTTTTTTCTATATTACTTCTGATGATAACCCATTGAATTCTTTCACACAAAGAAACGTGAAAGTAAATAAATAAAAAATAAATATTTGTTTTCATATAAAGGTTTTTATATATTTATATTATAGAAAATAGAATCATTGGTCAGTTTTTATGTAAATTTCTCTTCATGAGAACAATAGGAATAAAAATATATCTGGTTTTATTTTTGTCTTAGAAAGTTAACATTTTTTAACGCCTTTCAATGGGTAATCCGGAGACATGTATACTACGGGAAATGTAGTTAAGGGATCCGATTTTCCCAGCGGTTCATAACCGTTCACGAGATTTTCTCGTAATTCCCAGCGACGCCTTTCCCTTTCTGTCTTTTGACGTCTGATAGCTCGGCCAAGCATACACGCAAACATAATTCCCGTTAGCTAAAAAAAACAATAGACACAATTGTCAAATTATACATTATTGTCAAATATATTTATTTACATAATTACATTTTCAAGGTTGCGCTTTTAATCTTAAAATAGACAAGTTGGGACATATAATAATTTCAAAGTTTTAGATACATATTTTACAATTTATTCTTCCAGAATATTCTACTTCAACATGTATATCGCTCAATGTTGGCATATGTTTTATTTATCCAGCAAATGTATTACATGATAAATTGTGATTTCATAGTTTAGCATACAGATTAAAATTAAGTTGAAAAAATTGAATTTTACTAACCTGAATAAGACCGATCGCTACAGCTCCCGTGCCGATGTATAATGCACTGCGGTGAACAATAATAGAAAGACGACTGATACAGCCCTCCTGATATTTTCCCTGACAACGATCCGGAAATTCTGGTATCTCGTCTACTATATATGCACAGCAAGAATCAGGTACGTCCATATACGTTTTGTTGAACGATACGTTGTTCCAATCCATATAGCTATTATATCCACAACAACGTAACTATAAAGAAAAATTATTATACAAGATCGATATTTTGTTTCCAACATGCTTTTATGTAGATAATGTATCAACATCTTTAATAGTTTTTGTAACACGTATACAATATATGTACCTCTTTTTATTTACGGATTTTTCTACTAAATTGTATATATAAAATCAATTTTTTATAAAACATTAATAATTCTAAAATTAAAAGCTAGTGAAAATGAAGAATTCTTCAGGAGTTAAGTTTCAGATCAGCAAACAAATGATAAAATCTTATTCTTTATTAAATTTCGAATAGACATTATTCGTACATTATTCATACATTATTTGAATAGATAATACATTATTTGAATAGATAATATAACTTGAAGAATTATTTACAAAGATAAAAGTTGAAAATTTGCAATATAAGATAAATAATAATTTTTCTTTAATATTTTTGTTAAAAAAGAAAAAAATAATTCTAAATTCTAATTTGCCATATTCAACAATATTATGTGTCTTTTCATATAACTTCTTAGAGTTTTATTTTTGTGTTTCTTAGAGAAAAAAATAATATGTTATTTTATACACATAAGTTCACAATAACTTACAACTAATATAAAAATGATTAATTCATACCCTAGATTGCATAAAATCGATTGCAAACGTGGCTTCCTTGTTTTTTTCATATTGATGCATCGTTAGATTAATTTTCTCAGCTAGAAGGCCTTTAATGCCGTCTTGGAGACTGTATGCAGCAACAGCTGCGGCAAGTTCCATCACCAAAACAACCGAGAGTAAGACTGCAAACTACAAGTGCAGGAATGAGTGTAGTATACGTATCAAGAAATAATATTTGAAGCAGAAGGAAGAATGCGAATGTCTCACCACAAGAACCATGCAGGTACTTTCCCTAATCGCACCGCAGCATCCCATGAAAGCAATTATAAAGACGAATATTCCGACCACGATCAAAAGCGTGGCTGGCGAAAAGTAGCTTGAATCCAAGAAATGCGAAAAATTCTCATAAACAGCATAAATTGTCGTGCCAACCGATATTATCATCACCCCCGTCAACTATAATAAAATAACGATAAAAATAATCAATATATTATTAAAATATAATTTCAATAATAATAAATGAACTAAACTGTTCGCATTAAATTGCGAGATGCTACTCGTTCTCAATCATTTAGAAAAGAAAAAGAAAAACCTTTACATATTTATAAAAACTTTGTTTTCATTTTCGCATATAATCTGCAATTTTCTGCTTGTACTTTCTTAGCATATCCTATCCAATGTTATAAATTCTATTTCTGTTTTTGTAGGAATAATTTACAAATGCATATAGAATTGCACATAAAATCAAACATAATATGTTTATGTTGTCTTGTAGCACATAGATTTTATACATTAATACATAGTTTAGTATTAATACATAGTTATATAATATATATCTCTAGTATTAATTGAGTAACAATTGTATGTGTAATACGCTCTCGGTTAACTTTTTAGATAAGAAAATGTGTACAACTCTTTTATCACTATTATATGAAACATATCGCTATATACACACTAGTTTCTCTACTTATTCTACAAAGTGAGCTGCTTATTCTTGCGCGATAAGTCGTATCTTTTATAGTTGATACGAGTCTACGTTCTCATTGTGAAACTAAACTATTCCAAAACGTCGACAAGTTATCGAAAACTGTTATACTAAAATAAGCAAAGGTGTTAAATTTTTAATTTCATTTAAATAAACAAGGAATGGATAAGGAATGATACATACTCTCTAGGAATTATATACTTAAAAGACAGACACATATTTTTCTCTTATCGATAACAATAAAATCAAACAGAAGGCAATCGACTGTTGCATCAATCTGCGCAAACTTTCACAATTTTTTGTTTTACTTGTATATCGAAGCCATCCACCTTGTTGAAGTCATATGATACCACGCGACATCATCACGAGATTGTAAATTTATCTCTATTGATAAGCGACCATTAAATTCCCCTATGGATAGATATAACAGCATGTAAGTTCGAAGGTGTTTGAAATACTTTCCTAAGACAGATTTTATATTATATCATTCTATGTAAGACTATAACAAAACGCGAAAGCAAATTTATCCTTGATTCTTTTCGTTAAATTTCAAATGCCAATGTGTTGTGTAAGAAAAAAAAAGAATTACTGTTTTTCTTCAAAACACCTACATATATATATATATATATATAATCATGTACATATAGCAATTAAGCTGCAAATTTATATAGATGCATAATCATAATTTATAAAAGTGTGTCGCAATATAAAATGGCTAGCATAAATTTTGTTAGATGACATACTCAGCATTATGTCACTCATACCGAGCGTTTTGTTGGTCGATTTATATGTTATGTTTGTGTTCTTGTGCCAATTTGTATACGAGAATTTTAAGGTAATACTGTGCATGGATAAGCAAACTATACGGCACAGGAGAAAGCATGTGTGGTTTCGTTTTTTTATTTAATTGAAAATTATATAATCAGGTTGAGCCAGGCTGGTATAGGTACATCCATCCCTAATAATTCAGAAGTGCATAGCCTTGCCTATCGACCGTAGTTGCGAAAGTACATCCTCTCTAATAAAACGAAACTTCATGGCCCATATCGCTCTCTTCGCGCGACAAAGAACAAAGGATAGGTAAATAAAAAATATTAATATCGCACAAGAAACACTTACTTTTATTTTTGTATTGTTCATACTTTTTTGTACTCTCTCAAAGGCGTTATTATACTTTCTCCTCTATATATATATACATATATATATCATAGTTTATATTTTGTTACTACAGATGTCGTAAAATCAGAAAGATACGCGTTATCTCAAGTCAATTTTTTAACCGAAATGGCGAATTGTTTTAATCAATACAGCCGGTATTATATTCTCTCTCTCTTTCTATTCTTCCTCTTTCCCTCCTCCCCTCTCTATCTATATCTATCTATCTGTCTTAAGTATAAATAATATACGTATGCGCTTAAAAAAAAAAAAGAACGAACTTTTCCTTTCAAAAAAATTTCGTTTTATTTTGGCAAACTCGATTCTCTTTTTTCTGTCAAAAATAGATAGCAACAATTATATACAAACGCTTCCATATTAAGTTTGTTTTAGGATTCAAACATCCATATCTATAATAAGCATATTACATTATCGCTATAACAGTAATCGATAATTATGTAACGTATGGTATAGTCTACGTATAGTAGCACTCATATAATGCGCAATTGCAGAATTGCACCTCCCTGAAATTGCGTCGCAATGGCATCTTCCAAGGACAATGCATGTATACGTCGACTCGTCACGAGAACTTATTTTTACGCACATCAGGAGGGGTTTATAATATATTGTTTCAGTTTCCAAGATATTTATCCTGATAAACTTCCTATGATGTGTGGATCGATAAAAAATTTGCGGCAAATTATTTTGCTTCCAAGAAGTCTCCTTATCGCGACTTATATATACATATATATAAAATCTGATATTTGTACTCAATATATAGAATATGTCGTCAAGATAAGAAATTATATTGTCGAGATATCAACAAAATTTTATTCCACGTATGGAATCGCGAATCCATTGGTTAAATTAAAAATGAATTGACTGATGCGCGGAATTTTTCCAATTGTAATGCGAAATAACGAAAGAGGGAGATACAAAACAAAGAAGACGACGATATCGTATATATGATACAGACCACGAAGAGGGAATTGACCGCGCACAGTAGATACTTGATACAGCGAAGGCCGACATCGAGATGCGTGGCCGCCATTTTGGTGCTCGTGTTAGGCTCCACCCGGACGCAGGTGCACAGCAAACGGATCCGCGCACACTCGACGCACTTGACGCACCGACTGTTGATGACGATCCCGGATATCGGCCGATCAGTTAGCCCGGCCGTTATCCGCTGGCCGATAACGAGCCACGAAAACGTACGAATGCAAACGGACGACGACGGGCGACTGTTCGTGCGTCACGCGATCTCGCACGATCGCGCACGTTTTGCGCGATACATACCGCGCGGATTTCCTTGAGAATACGTGCGATCCAAGAGTGAGAGAGGAGAGAGAGAGAGAGGGAATGAAAAAGTTGGGATATTGTAAAAGGATATGACGAAGCGAATTTTTGACAGCACACACACTAAAAATGCCTTTTCACGCTAACGCTTGACTCTTATTTTCAGCGTCAAAAAACATCACGTGACTAAAAATTAAGATACCAATTTGTCATTTTTTAATTACGTGATATCTTTTGACGCTGAAAATGGGCGCGTCGAGCGTTAGCATCAAAAGGTACCTTAACGTATATTGCAGACTTGGAGATATGCGGTGAACACACGAACTCAGTTCAGCTTATCAATGAAACATTTAATATCTAAAAATTATGTATCTTATAATGAGAATTTTATAATATATTTTTGTAGCATAGAGAATATATTTATCTAGGGTATCTCAATAGCTGAGACACATTTATGCTATATTTTTAAATCTACCATGATATTTAGCATGTAGTATTGCATAATATTTAAATGCATTCATTGTCCATAAAATTTAAAAGAACTTTAATTCATAAAGTTCATTAAATTGTAATAAAACATTAAATTCAATCTTGTTGCATATTATTTCTTACTATCGTATTTTTCATTATTTTACTAAAAAAAAAGATTATAAAATATATTAATAAAATATAAAATATATTAATATAATATTTTATAGATAGACTTTAAAAAATTATATGTATATTATATATGTATACGTGTTACTCTCAAAATATAAGTGACAAAGAAGCAATAACATATTATGATTGAAATCAGATACAAGAGAAGACTGAAGTTTTCGCGTTGATGGATATACAAAAAAGACTTACGCTCTCGTTGCTACGTTTATATACGACCAAAACAATAACACGAGTATGATTCATATGAGCGATTAAGTTAATATTGTGTGCGTATGTATATGATTCGCACAGAGACACAAACGTGCAATGTTCGACTTCTTTCATTTCTGTAATTTACAAGTCACAAAAACTGTTTCAAATAAAACTTAACTGAAGAATTACGGCAAATTTTTTTATAAAACAAATATTGTATATGTCATAAAAATACGTTCATAAAAATCTAAGAATAATGATAAAATAGAAGTTTACCATACATTTAAAGTATACAAGAATTAATGAACGCAATCATTACAAAAATATTTGACGAAATAAAATATTTTATTAAAAATATGCGCGATGTGAAATATCATGTACATAATGCGTAGCAAAAATAGTTTTTATCACCTTTGCACAATATAAACAATATATTCATGTCACATCAGATCGATAATTTCATTAGGCATATTATATTCTATATCTTAATGCAAATCCTGGCTGGAAAGATTGGCTCTTATTTAATTCTAATCTAAAAATATTACACAAAAATAACACACTAAGTTTGGCGCGCTTGGCATTTGCATGGCACTCTACATAGTCTGGTAAGAATTCCTTATTGACTTGGCTAGATAGGATGACAAGAAGATTCCTATCAGCTGCAACATAAAAGATACCAATTATTCCTTTTTTTTTTTCTATAAATAGAATATGCAAAAACCTTAAGCGTATTTGTTTTAAACGCTGTACGAAACGGCGTTTGGAATATTTGTATGGTATTATTACTTGATCAAAGTACCTGAATTGCACCAAGACTCAATCCGACACCCGCTATTTTGGCTGCGTGTTCGTCCGCAAAATACATAAATGCATCTATGCATCCTTTTTTATGCAATTTCGGTGATTCCAGAGTGCAATTCGTGCTGCCGATAGCTCCTACTACTTCAGTGCAGCATGACATCGGAATACCCGGCAAGGATTTATTCAGGTTCGTCCAGTCGGTGGCGTTGTTCGTTCCGCAGCAGTTAAACTGCGATTGAATTGAAATTCATTCGTTAGGTCACGCAAAAAGCAAGTAGCTGTTTAAAGTCAATCGCGATGAGATATTTTACGTGAAAACGCAAGACTACGTGATATTTCCCGCGCTCGCATACGATATCTCATACGAGATCGTTGAGCATGGTCAAGGAAGCCGGCAACATAAAAATCGATTCGCGCTACCCCCTCGTGGCGCGTATGCGAGGAGGGTTCTACCACACACACATGTATTATACACACGATGAATTAGAGCCGTACACTGAAATTATCCCTTGTAATCGCTTGTCGTTCACGATATCCTCGCGACGATCGCGTCGCTCCCACGATAGGGATGGCATAAAGCGAAAGGCAAAAAACTTATAACAAAAGTTGCCGTAAAAAAAAAGGAAAACGGATCCTATATAGTCCATCATCTCAAAGATATCTCTTCGATCGCGTATAATTAAACGCAAGCGATAATTATATATAATTGCACATTACGTCTCGTTGTAAATTGTCCCAAACAACTTGAATCTCCTTGCTGTTATTGTATTTGGACATCGTGTCCATCATCTTGTTTTTGGTGACTGTCGCGACCTGCGATCTCATCACATATCCCATTGTACCGCCTATGATTTCCAGGATAAAGATCGCGACTAGAAGCGTGCAGAACTGTAACAGAGGATTATAAAAGATAAAATCAGAAATAAAGAATCCTTAAGGAATCATTCAAAAACTATTGGAAATATTTTGGAGTAATTATCTGTGATGTCATATATATAGATATATATTAAAATATTTTTTATTTTTATAAATAAATATCGACATAGAGACAGAGTTTAATCTCGGGGAAAGATTCATAAAGTATTTAACTAGATTTTTGCGTTTGCGTTATTTTTTTTAAATAATATCGGAAGCGCATCCGCCCTTGTCTGCGTGCGAGGGAGAATAATTTTCCCGGAATAACAGCCGGGAAGGTGAAATGGGAAGGACACACACATGTCGATTACATACTTCATACGCAAAACATATGATCCATTACATTATGGAAACGAAGGGGAAATGATATCATCGTAGGTAAATGGTCGGGTTTTTTTTGCTTACATGCCGCGTTTTTTTTTAGATAAAAAATAACCCATCCGATCAGTAAATGTATAGTTTAATGTACACGCATTTAAAATTTATTTATTTAAAATGTATTAGAGTATGTATATTTAATAGAAGAAAAAATATATATCATTATATATTTTTATATAAATGTTTATCTTACCGTTATGATCATGCAATGGCTCTCGCGAATGGCTCCGCAACATCCGAAGAAGGCGATGAAAAAAATAACAGATCCTATGGCTATGAGAAGAGAAGGTACGGAGAAGAAACTATTGTCAAGGAAATGTTGATATTCATGATACACTGCATGGATGACTATGCCAATTGATAACAGCACTATTCCTGTAATCTAACAATAAGCATGTAATTAGTACAATTAATCGATATGTATAATATATTGTCAGAGGAAAAAAAAAATTAAAAATACAATTCATAATTAAATCGATTAATTTAATTATATAATAATTTTCTAATAATCCGTCTATTGCGCAATCAATTAAACAACTAATTAAACAATATAATTGCATAATTAATACAATAAATAATTAACATTTTGATTTGAAGAATTGAAAAGAGCACATCGATATTATTTTTTTAAATGTTTTAACTTTTTAGCAAAGAAATATCGATATATTTTCATGAGATATATTTGAACTTTGAATTCCTGTGCCTTAACTCAACACCGTACAAATTGAACACATTTTCAACAGCTGCGGTGTCCGAGCGGTTAAGGAGATGGACTTGAAATCCATTGGGTTCTACCCGCACAGGTTCGAATCCTGTCCGCAGCGAATTTTTTTTTTCATTTTTCAAATGAGATAATCATTTATGTAATAAAAATGTGTAATTATTCATAAAAAATACACAAATATTTTCTTAATTGTATTATGTTTTATATAAATAAAATTTATTGTAAGATATCGAATGATTAATTGTTGATCATTTTCGCGGTTTTCTTCGATGAATAAGCTAATCCAATGTCGTAACCGATAACCATTTAATTAATTTAATTTTAAATTTAATTTAATTTTAAATTATATATATATATATATATATATATATATATATATATATATACAGATGTTTAAATGGAATTTTTATTTCTGCAAAGATATAAACATTTCTGAGAACTTTTTAAAATTTATCTCAATTAAATCTCATTTTTTAAAAGCTTATTTCAAACATTGTATTTTTTGAATATAATCTATGTAAGTGTTTGTATCACAGCAACGTTAAAAATACCCATCGATTGTAAACGTAGCGCTTTTTCTTTCAAATTTTTCAAACAGATGTTTGCTATAAATAATTTTGATAGATAATTTTTATCTATCATACCAAGTTCAAATATTTGTTTCAGATAATTTAACGATCGCGTAACTCAGAACATATTAAAGGTTAATATAATAATGTTGTATTTTATGTTTACAAGCAATATATTCTCGAGAGAAAGAATTTCAAATTTTATATATATTATTAATATCTCAATAAATATTTCGATATGATGTACTGCTCATATGCGGTATAGTCATCTGAGAATGTGTTTGGCTGAAAATCAGATGATTCTATTCCACAGCTTCTATACATATATTATAATATATAGAACTCTGTGTTCCATTCACATTAGCTATGATGTGCATTTCAATATGATTATTAAAAATGCAAAATTTATGATCTAAACAGAAGCCGTCTAAACGTTATTTGAAATGAACTGAGATAACCCGTTAAACACGCGAAGTTTATTTGACTTTTTTGTGTTTAGAAAATAATCAATGAAACTTTAATTAAAATTTCAATTAAGATTCACGCTAAAATTTCAGTTGCATTTTGATCAACACACACAGTCCGGTATATGGTAATTATCAATTTTCAATGATCACGTTAAAATGCACACATTGACATTGTCGATAGAACGGTTCGATAGCTCGCAGCAGCGATCGAAGCGTGCCACCTCATCGTTCCGGAAGGAACGCGACGTTACGCTGATCCAGCTGCATACGCTTAATACTTACTACGAAGAGTAAGTTGAAAGCGAACATCAAGTACTTGATGGTCTTCGGTGCTAGACCCTGCATCGTTACCGTGCTTGTTGTTACGGTTGTGCACAATTTTGTAGATCGCACTTTTCTCGCGCGAACAGGATGATCTTGCTGTCAAAGACGAGTCGCGAACGATACTGCTCAATTGAGCTGAGACTTGAGACCACGAAAATTGCGTCGAAAAAGACTCCTTGAGCAGGAACGCGCGTTCTGACGGGTGGCGCCGATGTGCATGTGCCTACCGCGCGATACATATATACACGTGTGTGTATATACATATATATGTACGCTGCGTGTATGTACGTCGCCGGCGATATACAGAGAGAGAGAGAGAAAGAGACCGGTCGAAATCTCGTTTTATATTCGTTTCAAAATACATTAATCGTAGTAAAGTGTTGGTGCAGCTCGCGCACACCTGTCAACGCGGCTGTATGTTAACAAGATTACGAAATTTGAAAGGCCGATGATTTTTCAATTTTACATTATACAATAACTTTCTTTCATACATGCGGCAACATTTCTGAGCAAAAATAATTTACGCAAAATTAAATAATTAACATTAATATACAACATTAAACAATTTTTTTTCTTAAAAAAAGATCGAAATCTTTGAATAACGAAATCGATCTATTTTAAAAGTATTCTCTGATTCTTTTTTTGCAGATGTATTTATGAAAAAAATAAATTTTTAGGTTTACATTATGTGTAAAAATAATAGCCAGTTTCGTATCTACGCAGCTGTATTTGTTTGCATGTACATGTGTGTAATAAAAACCCATGTCTAGACTCACATCAGATTTTTTATGGAAATCTACAGAAACTCGATAACGGATTACACAATATCTGCGGTCTCTTTGTTCGTCGGTTCGGTCACGTCGTTAGTTATAATCTGTAATTGAAACTATTGAGATATAGAATATGGAGCACACACAGATCTTAACGTCGCTAATATAATATTCAATAACCGAGTGCTCAAGGGTAACACTTGACACATATCTCACCGCACGTCCGTACTCTTCATAACGTAGTTATTACCCTCGCGTAATCGCTTAATGATGCCATGATCAATCTGCGGCACAAATATCCATTTATATCATTTGGTGAATTGCTCTTCCATGATAAAGCGGGGCAAAATTGACAAAATAGATTCATGCGTATGAATTATACTTTGACCTGTATTTTTTTTAATCTGAAAGTTCAAATCAAGATATATAGTATCTATCTATTCGAACGAAACATTTCATACGCGTAGGTGCAACAATTTTGGGCGATTTATTTCTACTTTTTCTTGTTAATTGTAAAACGAGATAGTTATATTTAAACTTTGTTTTTACGTGCAAAGCTTGAGATATAAAATATTTTAAAAATATCTATTTTTTATTATTTTTATTAGTTATCATGTGTTAGGGGATTAATTTGAAAAAAAAAATAGAAAATTATATCTTATATATATATATATATATATATAGAGTGTATATATATATATATATATATATATATATATATAAAGAGAGTATATATATATATATATATATATATATATATATATATATATATAAAAGAGATTATATATATATATATATATATATATATATATATATATATACTCTCTTTTGTTGCACGAGTTTAAACTTGACTACCAATGACGTCCAAACAATCTGTATTATTATCGAAACATGGCGCGACGAAAATATTATTGACTACGTATAGCAATGTGTTGATTCAACAAACTGTACGGAAAATAAAGATACGAGTTTCAAAGATGTATGTGTATATATAGATTAAAATTGTATCTGGATTAAAATTGAAAGAAAAAAAATGAATTCTTTAAAAATAATTATGGAGCAATACAATACCAGAATTAAATAACGAATAAATCTATAATAACGCGATGTTCAAATTCATATTTTTTAGAAGAATTTAATTAGCATAATATAATATAATATTTAATTATTTTCTCCTTAAATATGCATATATACATATATACCTACATTATTTACTAATAAAGTATTTTCGTCTCAAAAATTTCTGAAAGGGATTAAATATTTAAATATTTAATGTGTGCGCTTGTGTTTCACAGAAGTTCATATTATATATTAAGTTCGCTCTTCTTTCATATAGATATGGCTTTATTTTATATATCCCACGATGTTTCGCGCTGATTCAATCAACTAGAAAAATTGTACAAAATTTATTATTATTATTATTATTATTTAATAACTTTTATGATTATGCATAAAAATATTTTTACAATTTTCAGTCAGGAAAATAAAAAAATTTGCGACACGAATAAATTAATTCTCCAATTCTGTTCCTATTTCCGAAGAGTTGACTTACCTACGATATATTGCGCTTAGACAAGAGCGATGTGACTCTAAGGCGTACTCGAGCACGCATGCTCCGGACTGCACATTTTATATTCATATATATTTAGCTACACTGACCGAGGGCGAGGGTTGTGTACGGTCTGACGTGGCCGACATCGCGGAGAGTTTTCCCTAAGCATATTATATATTATGCGTTTGGTGCACGTGGTCAGCGTTTACGCAAAAACGTAGCGTGTAAACTGGAGCCATTCTTGGCGAATGCAAGCGAAATTCGCAAGAGAGGTCGATTTCACATCATCTAATTTATGCTAATAGCACTACAGCCATTATTGCGTCTTGCTATATTGAGAGCACGCATTTCGTTCATCGCGGTCATGTTTCATTCTGTAACATTAAGCACAATTATTATAAAAGCAAATGATAAAAGGAAATGAATAATTGTTAATTTCTTTCGCGTCTATTTTAATTTCAGTTATATAAAACTATTTGTTTACGAAAAGAAACAATAAACATCATTATTATGACATTTATATAGCTCGGCGTTATATTTCTTTGTAATGTAAGCATAATGAGCTATTACTGTATGGTAAAGTTATTGTAGAGTTTACAATGCCGCAGTTAAATATTATACATATTTTTACATGTTTCTAATATAGGTAACAAAGTTTTTACCTCTCAACTGTTTAACGTAAACATCATGTTATACATATATACGGGTACTATTATATTTAAAAAATCGATGAATACATTTAGAGTAAATGTCAAGACTTAATTCCCTTTTTGATGGAGAAAATTCATATAGAGCATTATCATGCGAATAATATCGAGAATGTAAATTACATGAAGACTAAAAATTAACCAATGCAATCGTTGTTTTTTTGAAATATTACGATTATTTTCACAGATTTTTAGCACGTGTGTGTTTCTACTTATTCTAATTTTATATTCACAATCAAAAAATTAAATATATTTCTTCTCTTTACTTACAACTTTTTATTATACCGCGAGAAAATATGCGTGATCGCGAAATTGCGTGTATGTTGCAAGATAATTTCGTTGATGAAGTCTCTGTTTTGCCAAAACAGTCGTCCGTTTTCACAATGTTTCTCGCCGGAGTCGTAGACCTGCAAAACGCATGTCTGTGACATGTATATTAATAGACATCGACAAAGAATGGTATTGAAGCATATCAGCATCGTAATTCTTGAAGTAGGCGTTACGATTCTCCGTTCGTTGCACTATTCTCTTTATTAATATATTCATTTCTCTCTCTTTCTCTCTATTATATCACTCTTTACAACAGTACCATATTTGAAATCGACATTCTGCATAACTTATAATCTCGATAAATAAAATAAGCAAGATTGGCGAGTCGCCAATTATCAATTTGATAAATATTACAGTCGAAGATACGAGTCGATTCGCCGCAATCATTTTCGATCATTTTTCAAAAATCGCGGAGGATAAAAGTTATTAAATACACACATTCTCTCTTTCGCTCTAAGTAAAGAAAAGCAAAAGCAAATAAATAAGATTTCTCAATCCTTTACAAAGATAAAAAGGAATACTCTTGTGCAGATATACCTGTAGAGATGTTAAAATTCGCAGTTTGCATTCCGCGAATATAACATCATGAACATTGTTGGTTTTCGATTCAGTTATCCCGATTTTAATTGTTGACTCGATGATTGGAAGCCTGATTTTCATATATAATTGTTTGTATAAATCTCATTGGCGATGATATTCGAAAATCGTGATATATATTGGTACGTTCGATTGAATCGTCGATTAATATTGAGCTCGCCATGATAACACCATCCAAATATGTATATACAACACAACACACATCGCCGCGCCGTTGCGTTGCGTGACGTTAGGCAAAGGTGCATCGCACAGGCTCGTAACATATTTGGGTGACGCGTCCGTCATCAACGAACGTGACGATGACGCGCTACGAGAAGTGAATAGTAATCTTGAGAAGCGTAAGCAGAGAATCTACCTCTCATATAAATAATATAGTCCGGAAGTTGAAAGTATTCCTGGTGAAAAAAGAGTCTCTTTTATTACACGCCATCCTAATGAACAGAAAATATTTCAAATGTTTTTAAAAATTTTTGAAATATGTTTAAAAAAATATTGTCTGCTCACTGAATGTTAATATAAATATTTTTTTTAATGATTAAAAAGAGACTTTACCCATTAGTTTAATGTTTTTAAAAATGTTTTTAAATAACATTGTCTTGTGCGCTCATTGGAATAATATTCATCTTACCAATAATTACAAAAAAAAGAATACATTATGCGCACCATAATTAATGAATAATATAGTATGATTATAAATAAAACATTTTTATAATATTAAAAAAATTATAAACGTTCTCCTTTCGAAAGCCACAATTGTCTTGATATTTTCTTGGTCGCACCCATAGACATGAAATCACTCCATTTTCGCTCAACGAGGGATACGGTCCTGGCTGACATCATCGGGGCAGATGCGCGCGCATCGCGAGCGTATACGCGCAACAACAAAAATACGCCGTCCGGCGCACTTGACAGCGATCAGTCGACGCGCGAGCATCCCGCGAGTACGTTGTAGACGTATCGAGGAAAGAAGGCAGAAATACGTAGTAGAGAAAGAGAGAGAGGCAGCTGTTCCGTGTAATAACTCGGCAAATAATACTCGCAGACGTCACGCGAACGTCGCGTTCAGTGATTCACGAAGAAAAAGTTCGCACACAGTGAGAGTGACGAAAATGGTGTCCGGCGGTATGACTTGCGTGAAATATCTGCTGTTCCTCTTCAACCTGATATTCGCGGTGAGTAACGGTGCATCCCGCTTTAAATGTACAAGGCGAACGACGACGAGGTATTACGTTGCGTTCTCTCCGCTGTATTCGAGCCGCTATTCTCGGCGTCTCGTCGCGTCGTCGCCCGTGCTGGGCGGGCTTTGTTTCGTGTACGTATATCGGTCAAGCTGCTGGAGCAACATCTGGGGATCGTTGATCCCTCGATGCTTATCTCAGCGACAAACTTTTCGCACCGCTTCCGTTGCGCTCGTGAGCGATGAATCATTTCGAAACTGTCATCTTATAAATAATAATAAATTATGAAATGTATAGTTGCAATTTTTTCTTCTTCCAATATATGATTTTTTTTACAAATATTTTATTTAATTATTTGGAATATTTCAGATTTGTAAATATTTCAGTAATATTTATTCGGTAATACCTTTAATGCACCGTTATATTGCGTATTTTGCAAATGATAAGTGCATTATATTTGCAATATAATGATTATATCAAAATAACAGATGTTCACGTTTATTCGCGACTATAATCGAATGTTATGTGTTTCGTCTGTAGTAAAATTTCTCGATAATATTGACGTAAGGCGAAATCATGGGCGTGTTACATAGACACGCAACACATTTACAATACATGTATTATAATACAGAAGGATCCCCAAGATCTTTCCTATTATTCTCGTATTTAGAATTTAGAAAAATCTCATGGCTTTTCCGCAGGTTTTTTTCATATTGATTTATATTTGATCTAATGCCGATAATGCGTAATGATAGTAATAATCTAATCGATATTATATATGGCGTGACCAAAAGTGTACAGAGTTTCTGAATAAATGATACAAGTACGAGGGTACCAGCTCGAGGGAAACTTTGTAGTGTGCTTATGTACCAGAACCTCGGTGTAAGTGTTATGGATGAAAGCGATCGATACTTTCAATGTTTAACGTAATCTAGAATTCGCCCATAACTGACACCATTAAAACTTGAATTCAACATAACCGACACTATTAAAAACTTGAAATATTTTCAAAATCGTATTACATTAAAAACTCATCGTCAAACAATCGCGTCTCCAAAATTCCGGAGATATAATGTAATTTAATCGAACATTTTTTCTTATATTTAATAAGAAGGAAAATTATATATATATATATATATATATATATATATATATATATATATATATTAAATAATCTAAATATTCTTAAAATATATTTTAAGAAATATAATAAGCGCAATGAATACTAATGAAATTAATATAAACGAATTAAATATAAACGAATATTTAACTAGGAGATGAGGATTATCGGTTAACAGATTTAACAAAGAACAGACTCGGATTTTTTGGCTTTGTTGTTTTCATCCCTAGATGGATACAAACAAGAGAATGAATGGTGTTAATCACATTGACGGGCAAAGAATTTATTAAAAAATCACCGATAAATAAAACTATTAAAAATCACACATTTGTCACACGAAAGATTCACGCACAGAAAATGCTATATAGATGGTCGAAAGGATCTAGGACACAAAAACAACTTTACCGAAGGACGACGGGCGTATCTGTCCCTTATTGTACGTTTAATGATCCATCCAGCGTGAAATACCAGCGTTGCAACCGTATTTATACAGGACGTGCTAGATTCAACATATAGTTCTTTCTCGTGAAATTTGGAATCTTCCTGATCTTTCTAAAATTTGGAGTCTTGTCTCCTCTCTTAACGAAAATGCAAAAAAAAAGGGTAACGTTTCTTTCAACCAATCAAATTTCGAAATTTGACATTTAAAAAAATAAACCTTCGATTAAAACCTTAAGTAAATTTGCTTTAAATTAAACGACGTAATGTTCCGTTACGTATATCCGCAACTGTTGACGATTTACTTTACGAAGAGTCTATTATATTTTTAATGACGTTTTCGCTAAAGAATGACTCTAAATTTCACGCAAGAAACGATGTTCTGCTCTACTCTTTGTTTTGTGGAACGTTCCATATAGATCGTCGTTGTCGTTGTCGTCGTCGTCGCGTGTCCTCGTTGTGCTGAACTTTTCAATATAAATCCATACTTAAAGTTCGTCTAATAAAGTCACCTGTTGGCGACGTACGCGCGAGTCTCGACGGCTATCTAGGCTTCACTCGAGGGCGAGCGAATCGACCGGCCGGATTCGTTATCGCGTAGCCTTAAGGCGCATAAACGTAGGTAAGTCGTAGGTGAGACACGTAGAGGTAAAATCATAGACTCGCAAAGGGAGAGGTCTATACTCTCTCTCAACCGGGGGCTGCCTACAACCTACAAACGATGTCGCAGTCGCGCCTTTTCTTCTCCCCTCTCCCGACCATATAGTATATGTCAGCAACCGTGTTTCATGCCTGGATGTCTTTATTTAGCCAGATCCATCCAACGACAAGATGCCGACAAATTCCGCCGGTCGTGGCTTTGATAAAGCCCACCTTCCGACGACGATTATACGAAACTCAGCGATGCGAGAAAAAGTTGCACGCGCGCTCGAGATTTCAGAAGAAATATTCACGCATCGCATTTCTACGCCAATAGTTTGGAATAATCGAATTTGATGAGCGCCGATCGCTCCTTTTCTTGTACATTGTATATTATATATGTTCAATATACAATAGATGTGTTGCACGATTTCATTTATTATATTGTGTAGATATATAAAAAAAAAAATTCGAATTTATAAAGTCATGTTGATGCAATCTGCATAATCGAGACTTTTTATAATAAAAACTTGCATATGTGTATATAACTTTATAATATATACATAACTCGAGTTTGCTATCCTTGTAAATTTTTGTATAAAAATAAATTTTATCTACTTCGATCTTGATAAACTCATCGCTCTCATAATTTATCAGCAAGAATTGTCTCGTTGAAAGTTATTACTTATTCGGTGTAATTATGAAAGTTCTATTCTCTTCCTGTTTAAACAATGCGACACTTCCGCAATGATGCTTTCCACTTAAAGTATTAAATATCTGACCTAATTACTCAAAATATTGATCACAATTTACACATTAAGAAATATATCTTTGAACAGAAAGTTGTCTTAATTTTTTTTTTAGACATAAGTAATTTTATATCCGATGACTGCACAATAGCTTTAATGATACATTTGTGGATGGTATTTATTTTTTAAATGTTACATTACAAGAAATTTTCCACATAAATTCCATGTTTAGTAATGATTTTAATGAAAGGTTTCACTTTAGTAGTGCATATGTTTAAATAATTTATGTGAAAGTAAACTAAAATTACCGTAATATGTTGGAGAAAATGTAATATAATGTAATATTATCAATTATGTTATTATTTAGTATCTATAAGATAAAAAATACATTGAATATTTTATATTATTTCAGATCACCGGTATCGTATTTATCTCGGTGGGCGCGGTGATTCTGGTTGTCTATAAAGGGTACAACAACTTTGTGGATAGTTGGTTCTTTGCAGCGCCAGTCTTAATGATAATAGTCGGTGTCATAGTCTTCCTTGTATCATTCTTTGGATGCTGCGGTGCCGTGAAGGAAAATCATTGCATGATAATAACGGTATGAATTTATAAAATTGCTTTAAAAAATTCTCTTTTTCCATAACAGTAATATACAGATTTAGTAATATCTATTAAATTCTTTATAAATTAATTCGATGCTTTTATATTACAAGATTCAAAATTCATTTATAAAAATGGACAAATCTTAATTATGAAAATAATTTTTATTGAAATATGTAAAGTTTTAATAATTCTTAGAGTTGAAAAAATGTCAATTTAAATTGCAGACATATTTCTTTTAAACATTTTTATATAGGAAGGAATAATAAAATAAAAAAAAGTAATTAAGAAAATCTCACATACACACACACACGAATTTATTAAGATACAAAATTCCATGTATTACATTTGTTTAATTTTAATTTTGTGTAGTTCTCAGTTTTGCTGCTATTGATATTTGCCCTGGAATTGGGCGCTGGAATCACAGGTTACATGATGAGAGGAGAAGTCGCTAATATGTTAGAAAATCGTCTGAATGGTACTATGCGACAGTATAAAGATAATGATGATATTCGTCGATCGTGGGACATCATGCAGCACGATGTGAGTTCATTAAATGATTTGTTATACATAAATATTATACATTCTTGCAGTTAATTTTTTTCCTGCTATAAGAAATGACATTATGATTAGCATCAATATGTAGAAAAAGAAAATTCTTACTTGCTACAAATATATATTGCTTTTTCTTTACTAATAAGTTTGTATTAATTAAAACTCGTAATTAATTGTAAAAATAATGGTTCCAGTTACAATGTTGTGGCATGAATGGTCCTGTGGATTGGTCCCGTATTGGTTTCGAAGGCAGTAACGTTCCAGAGTCTTGCTGCAAAGAAATCTCTTCTCAGAGCAATTCATGCGATGCAAATTCGATTCAAGTCAATGGCGATGGCTGCATGTGGAAACTACAATCTGCTATAGAAAATAATGCTATGATTCTGGGAGGAGTGGGCATAGGCATAGCCCTCATACAAGTAAAGTTTTAAATCAAACTATTTTATTGTAAATTATATTAGAAGAATAATTGTAATTTAATTATAATCAGACATTATATACATTGCATTTATATGCATTGATAAAAGAAACAGAATTTGATATTTATTACAACATTATTTTCATTAATAATGCTGCATATTTAATAGTAATTTCCATGTATATCTAATAATGGACAAAGTTTACTTACTTAGAAAATAAAACAATCATTTCTCCTTTTTTTCAGTTGATTGGAGTAATCTTTGCGTGCTGTTTGGCTCGCTCAATCCGCCGCGAGTATGAGACTGTGTAAGCTGATAGACACAAATTTTCATTGCAAGCCTAAAATGCACTTGTATTAAACCTGGTCTATTACACAAGCTGTCACTATTTTTTTTCTCTTGTTTCGTTACCATTTAACCATGCACAATTATACATAAAATATTCTTTCCTTTATCGCTTTTATTTTTAACACATTGCAAAGAAACAGTTCGTAATTACTTTTTATTAAAAAGTGCGTGATAGGCAAACGATTTAAAGATTTTCAAAAAATCACTGCTATTTTGGTATGTGGGCCTTGCCTCATCTATCAGGCGTAAAACTATCACATACATATGTTTTGTATGTTTTTACAATAAGCTCTCGAACAACTTTGTATATTAATAATAACGGATTATCTGTTACTCTCGCGAAGATATACTGTCTTTTTTTCATAAATGTATATCTAATTCGTTCAATGTCATTGTGATATTGTTATAGTTGAGCCACGATAACCGTAATATCG
Organism: Cataglyphis hispanica; assembly: GCF_021464435.1. Taxonomy (NCBI): domain Eukaryota; kingdom Metazoa; phylum Arthropoda; class Insecta; order Hymenoptera; family Formicidae; genus Cataglyphis; species Cataglyphis hispanica. The sequence continues at coordinate 10,018,259 of NC_065957.1, read as the reverse complement.
AAATGAAATTATATAAATCATACTATAAAAAATATGATTAAAGCTTCTTTTTATTTAATACCCGCTTTACGTGAATATTTGTTCAGCTTATTAGTAAAAGTGTATCTTTGTCGTTCCTATGTATTTTTTGCTTTATAATATTCTGCGCATGATGCAATGGTATATTGATACTGTTGTCGAGGCTCTGCTATAATACTAAGCAGTACCATTTTCAAATTTTAAAAGTATCCATATCTCTTAAAAATTTATTTTGCTTTTGATCGATATTATATATGCTCTTATTGGAGCATATTTGAGTATATTTCCATAAGAGCATAAATATTGCATTTAATATAGTATGATGAAGAGAGTATATCAAATACATATAAACCTGTTGCTATATTACTATTGTTATAATATATATTTATTTTTAATGAGTTCTATTCTCGACATTGAAAAAATTATTCAGCAATATATAAAAAAAAAATTATCTTTGACAAAATTCAAATATTGAAAAGTTATAACTAGATTTCAAGATGTAAAATAAAGTACTAAGGTACATGGATACTTTTTCGGCATTAATCTAATGGTGTATGATGAAGGGCATTTTCTTTTATATTGCATGTTATATAATCCATTTTAAGAAAATTATACTCATCCAGTTGAAAGAAATGTTCTATATTTGTGAAAATATGAAATGTGCAAAGAAACTGTGATTGAAAGTAACATGTGTCACTGCGCAATATATAGTTCTTTTTTTTTAATTTACTTTTAATTTGTGGTTAAATAATGCTCTCTAGATTGATGGAAAACGTATTTAACAAATTAAAGGAAGTAAAGAAAAGTATTAGTAACTTGCAATTATACATTAACTACACATGCTACGAATCAATACAAACAAGAAATACTATATATTTAACTTGAGATGTTTTGTTGTTTATCACAATGTAAAGTTTACATAGTGTTATAATCATGAAAAATGTCTTATGAGATGTGTAAGTGTTTAGAAATAGATGAAAAAATAATAGTTGTTCATATTATACGAGTTATAGCAAAGCGTACAATTCATAACGAAATTATTTCAAGACAACATCACTTATATACTCAGTCAAACAGCAATAGAATGATTTCAACTTGATTATCGTAGATGATCTGAAATATTGTTTCTCAAGCCAATGTTGGCAATAAAGTGCTTGTTATTAAAGTTTATATATTTTAATAATATCACATGTATGTAAAAACCGTCAAGTTATTTTTGTTTTCGTTTTTTATATTATATATATATATATATATATACTATACATCGCTTAATATGCCGTAACACTAGATGTTTTTTTAAATATTTTATGTTTTATGCCTAGTGATGTAATATTTTTACTTGCAGCGAAACCACAGCACACTGATCTGCCATCAATTAGGAGGCATTTTCATAATATTGTTCATCATACATTGGTTGATATTTGTAGATTCATTACGACCGTAATCATTCTTATTGTGCTTACAAATAAATAAATAAATAAATATATATATATATATATATATATATATATTTATATTTATATATATATATATATATCCAAAGAGGAATGATGTCAGAAGTATTTAGTGTACAGTGATAAATTAACGATGCCGATAACGTATGTAATGCACGTGAAATTACATATACATACTTTTGTAAAGAGAATGCAAATTGGCATCTCGACATTTGCTTGCTTCTTATAAAAAAAAGGGAAAAGTGCTATACCTTGGATATTAACATTTTCCTATTTAATATCAAATTACTGCCAATATCTGCCAAAAAATATACATCACACGCCATATAAGAAGCAACAAAAAGAGAAAAAAGAAAAGTAATCGAAAATGTATACAATCCCGCTTACAGAGATTATATCGATAGAACGTTGATCAATTTTTGGCACATGTACAACGAGGTGCCTATTAAATAATGTGCCATGATATCTGACAAATCTATTTTTTCATGTGATATGTTTATACATGAAGTTTGTAATCTTTTGCGCATTATATACGATTTGTATCATTATAGAAGATAGAGCATTCAATGCAGCCATCATTCCTCTTAATTTTTTGTCAGACTTATTAAAAAAAGCTAAAAAGATAATGAGCTCTATTTCTGCATCATCTTCCTCAGAGTGCAGAATAGACAACTTCTGTAGCAATTAATTGCAAATAAAAACTTGTGTTCTGATAATTTAATACTCCCATAAAATAGGGTAGATTATGCGCGCAAGTCTTTGCATTTGTTTTACACGCCTCATCGACGAAAAAAAAAAAAAAATACAGTCTCATATTTATAATATATACGATGTTGTGGTAATATTAATATAAATTTATATAATTTTCTGTGTTTTACGAACAAAAAAGTGTACTCTTATTCGTAATCGACGGTGCCCCGTGAAATATATATATATATATGTATATATATATGTATATATACATATATGCATGTATATAGTATTATTTTGTAATATCGGATGTACACAAAAATTTTGTACATTATATACCAATGATGTAACAAAATTAGCGTATTTTAACATTTAGCTCAATTTGAAAGAAATATTGAATGGAAGCTATAGCTCTAGCTTTACTCTGTCAATAATTTAGCTTGCAATATCAGTGAACTCTGATATTGATATCTACTTAATTATATTACATGCTCTTGACAGTCTATTGCCAAAAAATATTTTTGTGCATATTTAATATATAATAATTTCATTCGTATTTGGGACCAAAAAAATCAAGATTATTTAATAACAAGTTATTTCGATAAAGAAATAACGGATTGAGAATTATTATGACACATCAGAATTATGATAAAAATTTTCTTAAACTCTATATGTAATCATATTATTCTTTTTCCCAATATTAAGAGAGTTTTTAATAATATTGGAAAAGGAATTAAATGTGAAAATAAAGCTATTATATATATATATATATATATATAATACATTAATATTTATTCATTTGCTTCCATTTGAAGGAAAAGCGTTTTTTAAAATGTGATTTATTAAGATTGAAACATAATTGGGTGCCATTAAATAATATTATGTATGTTTAAATACATAAGAAAAAATATATGATATTCTTTTTAGATTTATGTATGTATAACAAATGAAAGAAAAAAATTAGAAATTTCACTGCGTCTTGTCGATTTCACGAATTCAAGTACCACGATTCAAATTGAATTATGTAAGTTTCTGTAGTCTTGTGTATACAATGCATGAAAAATTTTAACATTCCTTTGGACATATATATTAAATATTATTAAAACATATATGTCTAACAAAATAAAAAACATTAATTATCACAAAGAATTTATATGTATAAGAACAGAATATATTGATATATATTTACTCTATTTTACAATAATGTTGTGAGATAATTTATAAATTTACCATTGGCACACATACACACACACACACATATATACGATGGCAAATGCACAAGATCTCAGAATTAGTTATGAACGTCCGTAGGATAAACATATAGTTGCAGAAACATATAAAAATAATAGCTATGAGATATTAAAGTGTGCCTAACATAGTAACGTTTATGTTATAATAAGTTGATAAAGATTAGCGAGAGAAGACATTTCAATGATATATTATCTACAAATCATGCGCAATACAAACTCGAAACTAGCACTTAACCAAAGTTTGCTCCTTTTGATTGTATAAAATCATCCGTTTGTGTCAAAAACTTTATTAAAAATTTTAGACTTTCTGTATGTATTAATTACCAGGCAACGCAAAAGACTGATGATGATTATTGTAATCAGTATTAACTAACATTGGTATTTTGCATTATATATATATATATATATGTACACACACACACACACACATACACAATACACAGATGACTTTGTACTAAATTTTATATTTTGGTTGCTTATATTATTTTTTCTATAAACATAAATTATTAGTCACAATATCATTAAAGTGATATAAACGTAATTTTGTTATTACAATAAAACTAATTTATGGTATTTTAGGAGCCAACATGTCCTTAGCACATATTCATCTATAGCTTTCATGTATACTAATAAATTTAATGACACCATTTACAGTACTTTTAATTAAGATCCTTTTCCCATGAACCTTTCTACAAGTTTCTCTAAACACAAATCTTATAAAATTTACATAATTGAGACTTATTTTTAAGAAAAAAGGATAGGTGAGAATAATAAAAATTATCCAGTATCAGAGTATAATAAATTGTATTTCATTCGTTATATCATTAGTTAAAAGATCATTATTTATCATCAATATATATAAGACTGATTTTCTTACACTTGTTTTTTTTTTATCGGTATTAATATTCTTTATACACGCGAATAAAAGAGCGTTTATAGATCAATCTCTTTCGGCAAATTGCAAATTTTAGATTATCAAAATTGCGTAAATAAATGTCTTTTTCCTTTTTATATATGCTTTCTTTTTACAAGAAAATTTAATACAACTTATAAATTTCAAATTGGACATTCACAGATATAGCATGCTCTCGTTTTTAATGCGTATGTAACTACGTTTATTTAATATATATATATATATATATATATATATATATATATATATATATATATATATATACACGACATTTAGAAATAACGAGATCTATCATGTTTTGTTAGTATTTCGGTACTTTCTCACAAATACACGTGTGGACATGTATATTATTTTATATAATGATCTATATTTACAAACCCGAGGCAGGATCGACTTATCTATTCCACTTTAATTCATATAGTGTTGAAACTGCACACACCATACTAGCTTGCAAAATATAAAGAGCCAAGGTTTGCCGACTAAATTAAAGTTCAAGAATATTTAATTTTAATATAGGAACTTACGCGAAAACGCGAATATTTCGCACACGCATTTCACGCGATATTTACATTCCTCGAAAATTTCATAACGAAAAGGATGCAAAGCGCGTTTATTTTACATAATAAACTGTACAATATCAGTACTCGTTTAGCAAACCCTATTCTCCTCTCTCTGTCTTCGTTTCATTATTTTTATATAAACTATAATTACACCTACTAGTATTTTTATAAACAATTATCTATATTTTAGGACAGATATGTACAAAGTGATTTTAATCACCTTGCATTTGTGAAATCTTCACATGATATAAAAACTTATAAGAAATTATTTAAAAGAGTTCGCTTAGTTCATATATATCTTAGAGATAATTAAAGTATTTAATACGTTCGGATTTCTAGGTGTTTTAAATATGCAACAGAATTGATATGTATTCTCTAAAACAATTAAATAATATGAAAAGTCTAAGAATACGCAAATTGCACCAACATTGATTAGCGCCAGTCGCGCGTATGTAAATGTTCTCTTTCTCTATCTCTGATAACTAATTTGTGATTTTTAGAAGAGAAAAGATTAAAAATCGGCAATTAGAAGTAGTAAACCTGACTGATTGGTGCAATTGCCAGTAAAAACTTCAAATTATACATATACTTGTATGTGTGTGTGTGTGTATATATATAGACAGAATATAAATTCGGGTCAAAATTACAAATTTTTTGAATATATCAGCATATAAGTATACAGTAAATTTATTTACAATTACATTTTTATGAATGGGCCCAGACAATCGATACAACATTTGTGTCTGCTTCATGCAGAACATTATACATATTTCTGTGTATTATGAACACAAAACTGTATGCCAGTAAATTTGCAATGGCTAAATTATAGTAAAATATGTTACTAGTTTATACCTCAAGGTAGGTAAAATATATATATGAATTATAATAATTTAAATTGAATAATTCAATATAAAAATATGAGTTTAATTATGAAAAAAATGGCCCTCTATGTCAATATTTTATGTCACCTATATACTTAATTACTTATACTTTAGATTATTAATATTGTTCATGTTATCTCCTATTCTAAAAACATTAGCAGCATTGTGGGTAGTATTGTTGATATACAATACAATCCATTTAAATACTATCTCATTGTAACTTTTAAGTGAAAAACTCCTGTCTCATTATGCCCTAACACACTGTTTAAACACACTTGCAAGCACATTCATTCATCTTAGGCACATTACATACTCAACATAAAAGCACATCACAATCATGTTTGAGCTGATCTCAAACGGCCTTTGATCACTTGTGTTTTTTGACCATGATCATAGATAAAGATGTATATGGGCTACATATGAGACAAGTTGTATGAGAGCAGCAGCGATCATAAGTCATGATTGGCATGAGACTAATAGGAGTTTAATATGAATTAAGAACATGCTCATGTGGCATAGCGCTTAGTCCAAAGCCGTGCTATGCGATCATGTTCTTCTCTATTTTGTAGATATTGTGTGGCTATACTACCTACCAATGGATCAGCTGCAAAATAAAATTACACGAGATTTATGTAATAATTATATAAAGGAAAATATGAGTGTATGGTATCCAGAAAATATAATTTTAAACACTATATTATAATTTTACACTATATTATAATTTTAACACTATATATATAAAAGCCATAAATATATTCATTGTTTGCAATGTATACATTGTATATTGAATTTGTGAATGAATCAATAGATAATTTATTATAATGCCTACCTGGATTGCAGTCTGTTAAGAGGGAACATATTGACAATAAGACTTTTGAAATTGTCAATGCAGGAGACCAATTGTCCTTTAATATATCCAAGCAGATAACTCCTTGACTATTTATATTGCAATGGTAGATGCGTGTTCGGAATGTAACCTATAGAAAAACACATTTCTGTTTGGAGAACAGTGCATATAGTATTATATAGTGTAGAATGAAATAAAATTTGGAACTGTAAATTTTATAAGTGACAGAATTTTAAAGAGATAGAAAAAATTATAAGTCCAATATTTATTTTAGAGCCACTATTTCTCACGAAGATATAATTATTTAATATTATAACAAATATTGGTATTTTACTGTTAAATCAAAATATCATGAAAACATTTTAACAGCTTTATAAAAAAATATATGAATATTTTAGATATTTTTAACTTTATCTATTCTATTTCATATAATTTTGTATAAATAATTTAATATTTGTGTGATACGCGCTATAGAATTAATAAAAATAGCAACCTACCTTAGGAGGTTTAAAGGGATATTCCGGTGAGAAATGTATATCAAGAAAAAACACACCACCCTCATAAACTGAACCTGGGGGCCCTAATATAGTAGAAACCCATTCATATAAGTTATCACCTTTTGGTCCTGCACTGTAAAATAAAATTTATTTTAATTAATTTACTGTTCAAATATTATTCTTATGGTTATAAATCACATTTTAAATATAATTCTGAAGTTTTATTTCACTGCATATAGTTAATAATAGTACCTGCAATTGGGAGGTGGATCTAATGTGATTTCTGCCAATTCTTTTTGTATCCTGATAAAAATATTAAATATGTTTAGTAGTTACAAATTACCATCACATTAGTTATGAAGCTATTGCTTCGTGGAAGACAAAAATATGTTGCACCTTTTAGCGGAAGTTCCTAAAGCTTTTGACATCTTTGGATTTGGCTTAGCTTCTTTACTTTCTGGTTTATTGTCTGCCAAGGAGGAACCACGTCCTCGTCCAGTTCCACTCGATCCTGCTCCAGACGACATGATTCTGTAATAAAAAAGAAATGAAAAAGAAAAACATGCAAATTATCATTTATGTGTAAAATTAATGTAATAAAAAATGAAAGTATATATTATAAATTCCAAAATAATTTTCAAGCATAATGGAATTACATTAGATATGTATTACATTTTTGTTTTGATATATTGTCCTTTAAGTTGGAGTTCATAAAAATTCTTATAAAAAAATTAAATATGCATTGGTAATGTTTTCTATGTTTTCTATAAAATATAAGTTTACTAGAAAAAAAAGCAGTAAAGTCAAATGTGCTTCACATTCATATGAATTTGTCACATATACAAAGTAAATAAAGAAATAAATCTCATTGTTTTGTAGGTAATTTGAAGTCATGAAGCTTAACTAACAACTTTGATAACGTAAAGCGATATAAAAAATTTATATATGCATTGTATAATCAAACACCGAGAAAACGATTATCTCGCGCTATGTTTCGTGCGTGTACTCGACAAGGTAGTACCGTAAAACAAAGAATTTCCATCGACAAACACGATTTCTCCTTTCCTACTCTTCTCACAGTCTCTCTCTCTCTCTCTCTTCGCAAAAACATAAACATCGCGCCGGATAAATATTGCTCGTCACTCGATATCTGCGCGTTGTATTTTTAAACGGCGTCGCGAAACATAGCGTGATGAAAGGCCGAAGAGAAGCATCGCTTCATCGTTCCGAGGAGATCGTGCGAGTAATGTGCGGATCGTCCGTATTAAAGATGCGAGACAATCCGAGAAAAAGAGAAGAGGTTTGTTAAACATCATCGCGTTTGTTGTCTTCCTGTAACGCGCGAGCCGAGGTTCAACGCGCCCAAAATTGATTTCTCTTTGATGCAGGCGAGCACGCGAATTTGTTTCTCTCTCTCTCTCTCTCTCTCTCTCTCTCTCTCTCTCGGATCGAATGCATCTCTTCGCAGCTTACACTCGCAGGAAAAAGAGATTCCGACTCAACACAAGCGTCGGAAACTCGGAACGACGTATATTCCCGGCACACGTTCGTGTCGTCTACGAGTCTCCCTCTCCTCCTTTCTCTATTGATATCCGTCCCTCTTTTAGGATACAATGCCACTTTTGATCTCTCTCTCCTAACCCTCTCCCTTTTCTAATTCGGCAGCGAGTTGATCGCGCGAAAGGATATTCCGAAAGCGATGCACGATGTATGTACCTCGTGCCTGATGTGTCCGCGCCGTGTTTGCTGTCGTCGCGCGACAAGTTCAGCTTCGCCGGGTCGTCGGTGGAGGGAGGTAGGAGGCGGAGAAGGACCGGCCTGCCGCTTCAGAATGATCCCCCGACGATTTTCTTCGGCGCGGGATTAACGGTGCCGTGACCGCCAGGCGGATCGTAGGCGGAATAGCACGCAACGATAACTAATCCTGACAGCGAGTTCCTTTATCGTCTTCTCCGAATCACGCGGGATTAATCACGTAGAGGAGCTCGCACGCCCTATAACGAGACTGTTACTGACTTCACCGTCGTTACCGCGATTCTCTCGACGTAGCGGCAGCAGCAGCAGCAGCAGCAGCAACACTCACGAGGAACGCGCAGCGCACGGCGCACCGGCGCGGTCGTCCGGTTGATCGACAACGACGACGACGACGTTGATGATGATGATGACGATGACGGTCGGATTGTCGGACAACGACGGCGACGATGCTGAAAAAAAACAATAGCGGACGAGCGCGCGGAGACAATGGATTTTCGAATCGCCCTCGCGGAGTGTTTTGTCCCAGCGCTCTCCTCAGGCCCTCGTCCTCGTGTCACGACCATTCATCTCGCTTTCATGTCCCGAAATCACGATCGCGGCGTCCTTCTTCCGAGCGCCGAAACGTGCGCATCTCTGCGTCGGCCGGATGTTGACTCTGTCGCCGCTGCGGCCTGCGGCGGACGCTGACAATCCACGTTTTCACGCGGGCGCTGCGATCGGTCCGGCGCTACCAGCACACCGACCGCGCCAATCTCTCGCCCCTCCGGCTGATCCAAGATGATTCCCTAGCGTTCCGAGAGAGCGCGTCGCCGTTTCTCTTCCGATTCAAAAATCGTTCTACATTTTAAATCTTTTGTAAACTTAGGCGCGAATCAATCTCACGAATTCAAAAAGCACTTTGCAATTTGCATACACGTATTGGATTCGAAGGAAAGTACGTCGTTGTTATCTTTTTTATTCTGTTACTTTTTTGTTGTTTCTAATAAAACACACTAAAAGTCCTCTCGAGAATACGACATATATAAACCGGACCTTTCCAAAGTATTTTATTTGATTAAAATATTTTTAGCATACATCCGAGTCATTTTTTTGTATAATTTCCATTAAAATTTAAGCATTTTTGCTACCGGATTTTGGCAGTTTTTTTTATAACACGGAAATAAAAAAACTGCTAATCTGGTGGCAAAAATGCTTAAATTTTAGTGGAGATTATGTAGAAAAATGACTTGGGTGTGCGCTAAAAATATTTCGATCGAATAAAATGTTTTCGAAAAAGTCCGGTTTATATTTGCATGATTTGCTCACGTATTTTTATTATTCTTGCATTTACTAACGCATGAGAAATGGGATAAAAATTTTTATAAGAGTTTAAATTTATCTAAAAGGCAGAAGATTATTCGTATGCCTAAAAGGATATCTTTTATATCATAAAAATCAAAAGCGCTATGTGCAAATTATCGCATATGATTTGCATATATGTACTATGTATGTGTATTGAATAAACGATATCTTTTTCGATTAATCTTTCTTGTCGTAATTTCACGAAAATTATACATCTACGTATAAAATTTTATCTTTAATTACAATCGTGTTTTGATAAATTACATCTTGATATGTTGGATATATAAATTAAAAATATATAATTTTTCTTTATTATTTTTGAACAGCTGTTTTATATATGTGACGAGCCGATGTTTACTAAAATATAGATAGTGAAGTAGTCTACAATTACATTGATTTCCGGGTATCATCTATCTACTCATCGTAATCGAAACCAAAGACAAGACAGACAACATGCATCGATCCGGAAAAATAATATCGGCGCAGGTCTATGTCGATGTGTTCCGATATTTCATGTTTTGTCCTACGTAACTATGACTACTAAAAGCTAAGAAAAGTCGTACTCTCAGACAAATACGACTGTAGAAAGGACACTCAGTACAAGTGAACGAATTCTCATTTGAACATCAAAGACAATTTCAGCGAAATGAATGACAAAGATGACAGTGCTTGGGTATTCGATTCCTTGATTGGATTTCTACAGGGCCCCATATGGTCATCGCCTTTATTGACTTTCATCGAGGAAAAGTCCCTCGGTTCGTATAGTCATCGAAAATATTTTCGTTTTTTTTTTTTTTTCATAAATATGACAATTTTTTTTGCTGAAATTTTTTAATATTCAATTAAATTAAAAAAAAGAAATCACTATAATCGCTTATAACGAACATTATATATATTCGTTTTATATTAATCGCATAAAGCTATTTTTTCGGTGTAAAATATAGGCAAACACACTGTTAAATACAAATGCCGTTTGCATTTAAAAATATGCATGTGTATTTCGAATGATTTGCCTTCTTCATCCATACTTTTACACATCATCTACTTCGAAATATATATCTATACTTTCTCCCCGCAACACATATATATACATATACACACCCGCGCGCACAGGAAAAAAAGTAGCCCTTCCTAATAAAACTAATGAAACTTTTCAGCTGAATGTTATAACAACAACACGATAATGTTAATAAATATAATTATCTGATATGTCATAGTTTTCGAAGCAAACACTGAAGATTGCGAAGAGTATCGGAAAATATATCAAGAATATAAAAATTTAGTTGATTTGCTGCTGGGTTGTTTTATGGAAGATATGAATATCTCACCGGAGCAATTTGAATATGCTTGCACTGTTAATAAAGACACGAAGATTCCAATACAATTTCAACAAGTACGATCATTATATATTATTTATATAATAAATTATATTTTATATTCTCGCGTGTTTGTTTCATAAAATTAAAAAGAACTCTTGTATGTATTTGATATTTAAAAAAACAAAAGAAGATTGCATGATATTTAGATATTAATGTATAAAAATCTTTTTAGATAAATGGTAAAAGAAATAGTAAATTATACACATAACTTGATTATGATTTATATATTAATAAATGTCTCATTTCATTCTCCTCTTTAAATGTATAATATATACGTTTCATCATAGCACGTTTTATAGAATTTGTTTGAGCAAATATGGGCGGCGAATGAATACGAGATATTCAAAAGAATGATGATACAAAAAAACTTGGAACTTCAATTACAAGCGTTAAATATGATCGAGCAAAGATACGGTCTCACACCTGCCTCCCTCATGTATGAGGATGGCTTTATTGACGATGAATTGGTCATGGAGGACTTGATAACGTATGTCATATTGTAATTAATATACAAGCTAATACATTACTATTTTTAATTAAATAAAAAAATATATTTATGTCGCATAAGAATAGTAAAATTCAAACTATTTAAAAATAAAAATTTAACAAACGATTTTATGTATGTGTATATCGAAGAAATTGAAATTAAATTAACTATCTTATGCATTTGTGTACAGTAAACAAGTTTTAGAAGATCAGAAAGAAGAAGAAGCAGGTATATCACCTGAAAAAACGTTGATTGCTGAACATGAGCGTTTGGCGGCGGAGTATCACAATGAAAGAGCATTATTGGAAGAAGCATTAAGAAAGTCGAAAAATGCCTCTAGGAACACTTCGGATGACGAATCCACGGAAGAGATCAAACATGCCACCGCATCCATTGAGGAAGCATCCTCAGAGAAATTTCATGAACTTAAAAAGACCGAGCCCCTAAAACCAATACCGATTTCAAAAAAGAGATCCGATGAAGATGAGGTAGTCATTTTTAATTTACTTTAATTTTACATATATATGTATGTATGTACATATATATATCTATATATACAATATTAATATATATGGAGGCATTTTTCTATAAAAATAAATAGAGAGACTTAGAATACAAATATGTACACTAACGTGTTTGTGGAAATAAAAATATTGCATTCTATTACGTATTGTTACAGATGAATCCGGAAGATATTAAAAAGAGGCAAGATTATCTAAAAGCCCGACGAGATAAACTTGTAGCTTTGAAAAAGGAAGCTAGAAGTCAGCAATTAGAAATGAATAAAAATCGGCCGAGCTCGGCTAGAGTAGTTGCGGAGGCGACTATGAAAGGGCAGCAAGAACTGGAAGCAGCACAAACTTTAGATCCTTCAATACTTCAAGTACGAAGGGCTCTTGCAGCTCGATTAAAAGCTGAAGTTGTGCATAAGTAAAGTTAATTTTTCTGTCTTACATTGCTTATTCATGATATTAATTATATATATATATATATATATATATATATATATATATATATATATATATACGTCTTAAACTTTCAATTCTTGTAAAGTGCTTCATATAAATGCTAATTGCGACAAAATAGTACATTAAAAAATGTGTTATCGAATATGATACGTGTCAGAGTTTTCTGAGAAACGTATATACAATGTATGAAAAACTGTAAAATACTTTGATGTATCTACGTTTCATTGCTTTAAAAGAATATCTTTATTTATGTAATAATATTTCTCATAAAAAAACAAAAGAATAAATCTTGCAATCATACACGTCCGCCTATATAATATTATGTTTTATCTAATTAAAGATTTAATTTAACAAAATTAATAAAAAAATATATTATGCAAAATACATTATTTTTAAAAAATTGCTCACTATACTATTCTTATATAAGAATATATGTTTGTAAAAGAATATAAATTTGTTTAAATATTGCAAAATATTCAATAATGAGAGTTTAAAGTGTACATAAAAACATATGTACGAAAAAGAATATATAAAACAATAAACTAATATAAAAGATATAAAATAATACTAGAAATATTTACAATTATTATACATATTAATTAGATCAATTAATTATTTACATATTTGGCAGAAAGTAGATATTATTTAAAGTAGATATTAAGATAGGTAAAACTTCGATCACACTGACAAATATTATGTAGTCATCTAATTTTAGATTTTATTTAATTAAATACTCTTCGCACCTCTACAACACACTTTATTTGTATAACACACATTTATAACACTCATTCTCACTTCTTTGCAGTCTACTTTCTAATAAATAAAATGGATTCATAGCATAATACGAGCATAATTATAAGTACACTACATATAAATATTTCTAATTTCTTTTTCATCATTAATATGTTGTATTAATTAATTATTAATGCATATTTTTATACAGAATATAACGAAAAGCAGTACAAATGTAAATCTCTAATCATATAATATATATCTGTAGGGATATCATGGAGGTTTAATATAAAAATTTAATATAAATATATAATTATATATAAAAATATATAATTTGTTATAAATTTAAATTAAATATAATTATCTTTTCATATCATTCAGATATATATATAATATATATATATATATATATATATATATATATATATCGATCTTAATTTCGTCACAGTCAATATAAAAATTAGAAATAAATTATTCATTAATTAATATCGGATAAAGTGCTCGTAAGAATTTATGAATTTTCTTGATAGTAATTGCTTGCTTTGTGCTATGAATCCTGCATTTAGATATTATTTCTTTGTTAGCCTGATTCTTTCATTCTTCAGTAGAATAAGATGCAAAATATCATTTTTCAATTACAATTCATTCACTTATCATCATAATACACACAGGATTGTATATCTTTTATGCTTGCTCTTAATTCACAAAAATTCACGAGTAGCTTTTCATATAAAAAGGTCTTTTTTTCTGTGCATATATATATATATATATATATATATATATATATATATATATATATATATATATATTATATATTATATATACGCGTGTGTGTTGTGTATGTCTGTATACATATATATATTTTCAAAGAAAAAGTTTTTTATTCGATCATTACATAATTAAAACGCATATTATTATTAGCACGTGATATTGTACAACCTGTTCGTCTTTTTCCTTTAATATTACATTGATGTGACGGTTGAAAAATGTATACTTGCGATCTCGGCGACGGTTTTGAAGCAGAGTGTTTTAGACTATTGTACTATACATATATTTTTAAAATTATATATGTATAAAATCAAACATATTTAATAGAAATCAACATCTTCTTGGCAATGAATAAACATGAGATTAAAACGATTTCTTCTAATCTATTAAAATAAATTGTATCTAAAATCATTATATTTTGATTAAAGAAATTTTTATTTTTATAAATTTATAATAATAGTTATGGATAAATATATTTTATTATTAAAGCTTATTGTATTTCATTCTTTTCAAGATATATTTAATACAATATATACCAAAATTAATATAAAAATCGAAACGAGAAGATACTGAAATTTGCGGACAATGACCAAGTATATCAATGATAGCGAAATAGATAAAAAGAATATAATACTCTGTATATATATATATATATATATATATATATATATATATATATATATATCAAATTTCTCTCTTGATTGAAATAGCACGAGATCGCATTTTTATTTTTTAGTGTCACTTAGATATTAATTTATTTTTAATTTTTTTTTACTTACTGCACATTCTTTACACCCAAAATGTAGCACATTTTAGGTTTAATATATTTTTTTCATTTTATCGAATAAATTGTGGATATACGTAAAACACACATAAAGAACAACATTATTCAGCATCATCTTACTTAACTAATTAATATTAGCCTTTGTTACATTTCAGTTTTTGTCATCAGTCCAAGTTGCACAACATTTTATGTACATGTATCACTCAGCTCCAGCAAATTTGCCTATTCAGATATTCACAATTTGTTCATCTCGTGATGTGAATTAACTTTTTTAAATCTCTCTTTCACAGTATCATAAGTCAATATATATGTATATGTGTACATGTGTATGTATCCTCTCATTCGATATTTCAAGCATATGTACTTACAGTTCTAAAGCAGTCTTGGAAATTTTTCTGGATATTAGGCATATTGTTGGAAAATTTGTACATTAGCTTTTATTCTGTGTATGAAATTAACTAAATCAAAAACAATGTAAAAATAAATTTTTAACACATGCTATAGGAATTATATAATGGTAAATGCTAAAGACTTCTGTTTTCATTGTTAACTTTATCGGTTGTATAAGTAATTAGGAAAAAATTTTTTTTTTTAAGATTACTTGTATATGTAAAATATATACATATATAATACATATAAATACATATTCATATATGTTAAATATGCTTTTTATGTATCAATATATGTGTGTATATAATGTATTTAAAGCAATATATATTTTGTTTAAAAATGTGTTACATTTCTATAAAATAAAATATTTTGTATCGTCTTTAAGCAAGCACAAATTAAAATTTTATATTGCATCTTATATTTTTTCTATCCAATATATAAAAAGTATATATTGCAGTATAAATATGCTTATATTTCAACAAAATTAAATTATGTAACTTAAAACATTTAGAAAGTAATGTTTTTATATATAAAGCGCTTTTCTGCGATTTTTGGCTTCATTTTGCCCATGTAGATACAAATAATTTATATGAACAATATGCTTGAAACTTAACTGTTCCAGAATCGCATGATACATATCCAGGTTATAATTCTTTATACATCAAGGATTAACATTGGGCATGAAGTGCAGACTGGTAAATATACATAAATCAAATATTTATTATACAGTTACTACTACTTACATTGACAACCGAAAAGCTTATTGAAAGTATTTTAAAGGGAACTGATTTCTTAAAGAAATTATGTGTTTCTGTTTAATTCAAGTATGATTGTGTTTTACAATCATTACAAATATACATATATATACAAACTAAATACTATTTCTGTCGTACTGGATAAAGTTTCATAGTGCCTGATCCCCTCGAAGCATAGGTCTCTCTATCGCACAACAGGCGATAAGAAACATAGAAATGGCAAAACAAAGCGCTCGGTTGTTCTTGTGCGGTACATCATGTACTCTTTGTCTTCTTGAAATTTGATTTTACAACGCATATTGTAAGTTTCTTTTTAACAGACTTACCAGATAATCGTAATCACTGTAGTCACAGTTTAACTACGACACTGCAGCATTACCGAGTATCTAAGCATATGCTTAGAGAACTCCTATATCTGTAAATCAGTTGAATTTGACTATCTATAGCCAAATTCTCTTAGTTTATTCATAATTATCCATGAGATTATTTTTCCTAGTGCACAAGGTGTTTCCAGACAAGTGGAATGGACTATGATTCGTTTAATATCTGCAACTTTTCTTTATGCATTATATAGTACATTGTGCTACATCATATTATGCCACAATACTACCACTGCTCGTTTCATTAAAGAAAGTTCATTCTTCCTTTGTTTTACTGACATTCGACCGATATAATTTACTCAGTTTTCATTCAGACCCTATTTATGTTTTGCATACTATACATAAGTCAACACAGACCTATGAATGAGTGCCCACCACAAATCTCTTTTAAAAGCACTTATTGTTGTTTCTTAGCAAGAGCTCAATCTATGTCTCTTTCAAAAATGAGAGGATAGATCTGTTTTTACAGGTAGGAGGGTCGTGAAATGATAATAGTAATTAAAAATCACAAATGTCTTGTTCTTTCCAAGTTTGCCTACTATGACAATCGTTGTCGTTTTGGGGAGGGACTTGACTCCGAATCGTCATCGTCCTCATCTGAATCTCCTTCATAATCGACTAATCCCTAAAAATTAAATTGCTACATCTTAGTTTCATATAAAACCTGACCAAATTTTACAGATTACTGTAAGATTTGTCTATATATAAATAGCTATTTATAAACCAACTTAATCAATATGTCAATATGTGACTTTGAATATCAATTAACTTAGTGGCATAAAAAAAAAAATACATTTGTATTGTACTAAAATATTTAAAAAAAAAAAATATATTTTTTTTTTACAAAATTTACCTTTTTGAATAGTGCAGTTCCTGTTTTTTCCACAGTTCCGATAGCCGGAGTAGGATTTATGTCCGAAGCAATTGGCGATTCATTCGTTGTTGATGAAACACTATTATTGATTTGCGATTGTTGCGAGGTAATGTTATTATTAGAAGTATTGTTGTTTAATACAGACTGCTGTTGCTGTTGCTGCTGATGACTCTTTGAATCTATAAGAGCGGAATTAAGAGCAAAATTTGAAAATAACAATTGTTTCTTGACAGAAAGTAAAAGTATAACATCTGCTGCTATCGCGGCTACTACCGCCTTACCCTCATCATACTCCTCCTCTTCGTTAAACCATAGTTCTTCCTCCTCTTCTAGCTGCCTCTGGTCTCTTCGGTACCGACTATTTCGTAAAATTGATGGGACACTGTGTATAATAAAATAAAGTTATTTCAATACATATCTATTATGACATATAGAAATAATTATCCTAACAGTTTCTATATTGGTACACTTATATTTTCATGTAACATATTCTATATAATTTTGTTCTTTATTTTATTTTTGTTACAACAAAAATATAGAAAATATACATTTCATAATGTGTATACCTGTCAATTGCAGATCTATCGCGATCTTTCAATTTGTCTTGATGTTGTTCATACCTTAACTTCAATGCCTTAAATGTTTGTACATAATCAATTGCTTCCAGTTCCTTTGAAAAGTTTTCAACAACATGCGAACATAGTGACTTGATATCCTCCTAAAACATTACAATAAAATGTGCAAATAAAAAATAATAAAATCTTGATTTTACCTGTTCTTTAATTGTAAACAATGAGTTTATCACACTTACCAATTTGATAAACTCAAACATTTCCAATATAGCTGAATCCAGAAGATTGTATCTACCATTGTTTCTTACAAATGCATCAAATACAGGGGCAAATAAATTACCCTTAATTATATATCTATTATAAAACTCGTCCTTTAGAGCTATAATTTTCCTCATAAACCTTAATGCACATAGTACTAAAAATGTGTGTGTTGATTTCATTAAAACCAATATTCTTCTAAGTAAATCTTTGTTCAATATGCAGTTCTTAATGTGGTATGTGTGATGTTCCACACAGAATGATAACAGCTCTAAGATCAATCCCAAAAGTTGTACTGTTCTGTAATCCTCTCTTGCAGGTCGTTCTCCGATTGTGTTTGCTAGGAGAGGCGCTATTAAAGTACCAATACTATTCTTGTAAAAGTAATTTAAGAAATCAGTCTTTTCTGATTTGTTAACAGAAGCCAACATGTTCTCTGGATCCAGAAGTAAACGTAGCACACCAGCCAACTGGACTGCACCACCCAACTCAGGATCGCTATCTCCGACAAGTTGAGCAACTATTACATTCACTAACATTTGGTCCTGTTCTGTGTTATTTATCTGTTGTAATGTATAGTCTCGTACAACACTTGGAGAATATTCCACGATATAAGTCAATATATCTATACTGGCCGTTTTTGTCTGCGCATCGTTCATCGCCAAAGTGATTTCTAAAGCGGGAAGTATACCAAGTGCTGTTAATGTTTTATAAAACGCCTCTTTCCCTTGCGGCTGAAGATTTTGTGAAAAATTGCAAAATTCCTTCAAAAAAAGAACCAAATCGCGTCTCTTGCTATCTAAGGTCGCTTCGTCTGTTAACTGACGAAAAAGTTCAGTAAGAAATTTCTCATCATCCTGTATCAAAGTCACTATTTCAACTTTATTGAAGAATATAAAACTACTCAATGTACTCAACATATTATCCTCGAATACACTCGGGGTTGGCAGCACTACATCTTGAATGTATTGAACTCTGTACGTTTGATGGATCTTAGCTAATAGTTCAGTATTTGTGATAGGAATTGCTTGTTTA
This sequence comes from Cataglyphis hispanica, assembly GCF_021464435.1. NCBI lineage: Eukaryota > Metazoa > Arthropoda > Insecta > Hymenoptera > Formicidae > Cataglyphis > Cataglyphis hispanica. Next base: position 9,998,671 of record NC_065957.1, on the reverse strand, counting down.
AATCTGGCTAACTGTCGCAGGTATTCTCTATGCCTCTTTGGCTGAGATAACGTTGGCTCATATTCCAAACATCCAACAACATCAAAAATTGTATCATCACTGAACATAACTTCAAACAATGCATTCTTATTGAGTAGGAAAATATTTTTGAATATATCATAAAGATGATGCAATCCCTCAATGTTCTCTAAATCTTCGCACGTACGAAAAAGATTTAGCAATTTCTTAATATAACCTTCAGATTCTAGCGCTACTGCTAATTTTTCTTTTCTCATTGGGGATGTTAAACAATTTTCTATGAGCTCGTTAATATCTTCCAATCGACTAAGTTCACATGGAGGTAATTCGATAGGTGGTGCTGCATCTGACATATCATCAAATCGTTCATCTTCAGATTCTTCCACAATGTCTTGTGTAATTTCTACAGATGGATCCTTGCCTTGAACTTGACAAATCTTTTCCCATATTTCGTCACAGCCAGCCTTTTCTTGAAAACTTAGAGCTAAGTCGAAATTATCTCCTTCAGACCATACTATTAAAGTGTCCTAAAATCATACAACAATTTACTTGTATATCTATATATTAATTCTCCTTTAATGACTCTTTTATATTATACTATGCAAATTATACATCTAATATGTTACAATAAAAAAAAAACTGATTTACAATAAAATATCAAATATTTCATGACAAGGAAATAATTACAAATCAATTTCTTATTTATTTCAAATTTCATCAAAAAATTAAAGAAATACATTACTTTTATTTTTTTGACATAAAACTGTTCTATAGTTTCATTATTCATAAATATAAATATTTACAACTTTTGTAAATTGCAGAACTTCGCATTAGCCATATACTATAGTAATATAACGTGTAATCAAAGATACAAATATGACAAAGACAAAATATATAGAGAATCATAAGGATGTCTTTATAATAAAGTCGTAACAAAAGCAAATCAATAAGTCTTCAATCGCTTATTACCTGTTGTTTCTGATATGCTGTATCAGGTTGTATTCTACTCTCCAGTAAAACAGAGCCATCGCTTTCTGCTCTTACTAAAAGAGAAATCCCCTTTAATCTATCTACATAGGAAGAGGAAACATGGCCTGTACCACGATCATCCCATTGTCTATCTGCATTAAGAGCATACAATTTCACTCTCCTACGTGTATCCGTCATATTGTAAAACTATTTAATGCACTTTTTCTCTGATATCACCAACTATTCTGCATGCCTTTCCAAATTAGCTCAATCTTTGGCTCTTTCAGCGATTATCTCTCTATAGGAAACCTTCAGATATTTAACCAATCAATGAGTGGACAAAAACGGAGATATGTTAAATTTCCACATGCCCTTATACAACTCATCAAGGTTTCTTGTTATTGCATCGTTTATGTACGGTATAAACAAAATGTGATTGGTATATCAATGTCTTTATCGAAAGACACACGCGCGCTGCGTGAGACTAGTGTTTCAGTCGGAATTTCGTGTGACGGATAACGAAACACCAAGTTTTACACACCAGTCGATTTCGGTGTCAATCGGTCGAGGAAACGCGTGTTTCGGCAGACTTGGAGCATAGCATGAGCAATGATAGTTTCGCACTTCCCCGGCCTTCCTCGTGGCTTCGCCGAATGATCTATGACGCTGAATGTGCACGACGCACCGTCCTCTTTACGCAAATTACCCCCCGGCGATGCTCGTGGTGCGTCTCCTAATGAAAAACTTTCTCTGAAAGAGACGAATGCGCGCGGGAAACGTCCGCACGACGTACGTACTTGCACTCTCACGTGTCGCGTTCGCGACGTGTTCGAGACACACCGGTGTTAGATACGGGATACCCGATCGACTTGCGGACGTCGCAGTTTTACTACGATGGACGATACTCCCCGTCGACGGCGAACGCTGTGTGTACGATTCTCGCTGCTGTGTATGATTCTTCCCGCGGCGGCGGCGGCGGCGGCGAACGTAGAGAGCCCGAACGATAGAGGCTACCTCCGCGATGCGGCTGCTCATAGGAACACGATTATCTCACGCCAATACCCGTGACAGTCGTCGACGGCTCGCATCGCCGTTCGTCCCACGTTTCCCCTAAGCTATATCACTTCAAAATTGACATAGGCAACCCACAAGCAGCCACAACACTACATTCCGCCATGATAGATCATAACAACGCGCCACGGGGTCTCCCGCATACGACACAAGGATGCTGGCGCGAATTTCGAACGGTTCAACGATCGTTTATTACTTTATTACATGGCAAGGACGTTCTTATCGAGCTTGGAACGATATCATCATCGTGCACCCTGTACCGATCGAGTCGTTTACGACATCGTCGCGACAAAGTATGTAATCGCGATCGCCAATTATTCCTACATATGCGGATATCGATGAATCGACGATACAAAAGTCGGAGAAATCTAGATCGCGCACGATGATAACGATCTCGAGAGTCACGTTGTCGGTAACGCGAAAGATGGTATGTTCGGTAAACGTTCTTGCAAAATCTATGCGATTTTTTTTTATTTCCTGTGCGTTTGAGAAACGCCATTATTTCTTCTCTTCGAGTACATTTTCTTCGCAACATATAGGATCCGACGACAGATTCCTCAATCGCTGATGTCACGATTCAAAGATGGCCGAGCGAGACTTGTTTCAGAAAGAGATGACTTTGAAATATTAAAATGCGGTGGACTTTGTAATGCATATATATTACTTGAAGAATTCGATCAATTTTTTTTTTCGAATAATATCAAATGATATTTCTTTCCATTGAAAACAGAATATAACACGATACTAAATTGGATTGTGATCTATTTTCGAAATATGATAAATTATTAACGCTTTTCGATAAAATATGGAAATATATGATAGATTAATTTCTTATTTTTACCTTCATCCAATATATAAATAAAATTTGACATTCAATACTTGTCATATTCTTTTAGGATTCTGAATTTGTAATATAATGTTATATATATATATATATATATATATATATATATATATATATATATATATATATGTATATTATAATTTAAGATTTATACATATATTATATTTTTAAGATTACAATTTGACAGTTCAATGTGTACTAGCTCTCTAATTTTCGCTTTTTTTTTAAAGTACGCGATAAAATAATTTTACTGATTGCGAGATAAGATATAATTTTATATATGACACACACACATCTCCACGCACACATGATAATATAAAAAGCAATGTATATGATTATAAAAATTTATAAAACCGCAAGTATACGATGAGTATAATATATAATATTATATACATATTTTTTGTTATTTCATCCAAATATTGATATTTAATAGACGGATCGTTTATTTGCCGTAAAAAGACAAATTAATTAAACGCATATTAAGTGATGTGATGTATTTGCGAGTATTATATTAGATAAAAATCAGTCTAATAAATTTACCAAAAAATCCGCTGTATTTTAATATGCAACGAGTCTCGATGTCAGATATATATATTCTATTTTGTGAATGAAACGGAGAACGCATGTGCGCATTTTCGAGATGTTAAAATGAGGTTATAAATATACTTTTCGAGTGATCAATAAAACTTGATAGACAATTTATGCCAGATGCTTTTTTGTCTCATATTGTGTAGCATACAGCTTTTTTCATTTTTTTACATCATACAATCGTATTTGTTATTAGATCGACAGTTTTCTCACAAATATGTCAAGTATAAAAATGTGATTCTTTATAAGAGAGAATAATGTATTTGCAATAATTATAGATACATGCTCATAGCAAGAAAAAGAATAACACATAATATATTTGATAAAAATAAATGACAATACATTTTCTATGACAATGAATTATTTCTATTAATATCCATCTTTCAGATTGCTATTGAGATAATTGTAAAAAAGGTCATTAAAGTTATAAACATACATATGTAATTTAAAATTCTATTGAAAAAACTTGTATTATAAATATAACATATTTGGAGAGAAAAATAATATATTATGAAAATTTTACTTTAACGTAGTTACGCTTATGCTGTGCGCAATATTTTGGAATCCTATATTTTATTTGAGAATTTACTTCTTTGTATATATAATCAAATGCTATAATAGTATAATAAAAATATTGTTTATAGAAAAAAAATTTTAAATCATATTTATTCAAATCAAATTAAAATTTGTCTGTGTTTTTCATATATATAATTTTAGAAGTATAAACTAATGTATTTTTACAAAAAAAAAAAAAAAATATGTATTAATAAATAATTATAATTATTTTTTCATATATAGTATAATATAATATAATATATTATAATATATAATAATATATTATAGTATGCTATAATATATTTAATAAAAATGTTTCTAATATTGTTGTATTTAATATTGGTAGCTTTTCTTGATTCGATCATAAAAGGATAAGAGAAAAATTGCTTATATTTACAATAATATGATTATAAGATCTATACATTAGAGAGAAATTTTATATATTAAAGCTTAGGGGCAAAGGTACTCATTACATTTTATGCAAAGAATATAAAGAGAGAATTTCACAAAGTTTTACAAGAAATTTTTCTATACAATTGTAAGAACTAGAGGGAATCTAAGAGAAAATCTAATATACAAATAAACATGATTGTAAATCTCAAAATTGTAATGTTAATAGAATTAATTTATCTCATACCTCTCATACATCTCATACACATTCTGATAATAGAAAGATAATACTCTGATTTATAAAAAGAAAGACAAAAAAAATTGTCATCTCATTAAAAAATAATTCTTCATGTGTTAATGAACACTGATATTATAACTTCAGTTTATGATTTGAGTCTCGAGCTTTCAGTCTCAGTTATTACTAATTCTTGGATTTAACAATCGCTAGAGAATTCTTTATGATTTCTATCTTTCCTTAACTGATTGACTGATTCAAATATCATTCAACAAACTCTCATATCGATCACAAAATCCAAACTTTAGTTGTTACAGTCCTCAATTATTAATTGTTTGAATTGAGGCCGATATTTAACCAAATTAAAGACTATTATGTTACATAATCTTTATCACACAATTTTATTTTTATTTATTCTGTTGTTAGCGGAGGTGAAAATTTTTGTAATCTACGTCTGCGCAGCATTTCTTGTTGATTTGAAGATTCTGTCTCAGTCCTAGACAAATCTGGCATATCGATAGATTCGTTAGATGCTGAAACATCTTCCTTTGATGTACTTGGAAAAGAAGTATTTTCTTTAGATGTACTCGGAGTAGGAGTGTCTTCTGCTTTAACCTGAGAATTTTCACCAGTGATCCCAGCGTTTGCATGTGCTGTATTGCTTGTACTTGGTTTTGTCATTGCAGTAGTATCCAATGTACTATCGATTTTGCTTGCGGAACTGTTATGCACAGGAATGCTGTAATTTCAAATCGTATTATTTATATATAAATGTTTATAGAATGCATAATTTAGATTACACACTCACTTGGCTGTAACAGCCACTGTTTGATATTGATTCATCATTGCATTGGCTGCATCCAGTAAAAGTTGAATTCTTTGCAACGTTTGTATCCTGGCCTGAACAGCTTGCCGCAAATTACCTTCCATCGCTCTAAGCTCTTCTTCGCTTAGTTCGGTTAAATTTGGTGGTGGTACAGGAATAGGTGGCAATGGCACTATTGCAGGGAATAGTGGCGGGAAAAGCGGTATATTTCCAGTAGCTGGTATACTTTGAGGCGGAGGTGTACTTCCACCATTATTTTGAGATGGTTGCTGTTGCTGTTGCTGCTGCTGCTGTTGTTGTTGTTGTGGCATTCCTGGAGCTGGTAATCCAGCCCAAAATACTGGGAAATGTAATGGTGGCCCTATATATTTTAAATAATAGAAATTAGATTAAAAATGAATATATATTCATATATATTGAACATATATAACATATATAAAACAATCTAATAAACAATATAAAATCATACCAATAGGGGGGTTGCCACCAGGTGCTTGTGGAGGTTGAGGAGGCGCCTGCGGTCCTGGCTGGGGAGGATTTTGTTGTCTAGGTGGTGCATTGTTCGGTGTAGGTCGCAAAATATTTAAACGGCATGTCGGACATGTCTGTTGACGTTGAAACCAAGAACGTAGACAAGCAGTATGGAAAATGTGATTACACGGCAATTTTTTACTAGCTGCAACCATTTCTTCCCTGTATCATTTTAATGTGTATACATTAAATACAATATTAAAGATATTATGAGATAATAATTTTACTTGTTGCAATATTCTTACCGGCATATTATGCAGACATTATCAGCAGCAGCTAATTCTTCAGTTGTTGCATCTGGATAAAGTGTATTCATATTTCTGATAGCCCGTCGCGACATTACAATATCATGAAATGCTTTTTTAAAATCACGCATTGTATAATACATTGGACGCAATGCAAATAGAGGTAATGTGAATAACTTTATCATTAAAGTCACAAAGGCAACATAGAGGATAACCTACAAGAGAAACATTTGTTTCAATTCACAAAATATATAAATGTCAAATTACAAATTCTGACAAAATTCTTTTAGATGAATTACCTTTAATAAGCCAATAATCAATTCTGTATACAACAAGAATACTGGCTTATTATCCCAAGGATTTTCACTCTGTAGATCAATAGTGTGTAATACATATTTTACAGTGATATTAAAAACAACAGTCAGCAAAATTGCATATTCAAAACCAAATACAAGTTGTACAGAAGGTCCTTTAGTGGCTGTTGTATTATACGCATAATGAATCATTGTTAAATTTATACCAAATAAAAGTCCTAGTAAAGTAGCAACTCTGAGATGAAATAACCATGTGATTACTGGGCTTCTTTCCATCTAAAGACATGAATTAGTCAAATATGTTCAGTTAATTATAGATAATTACAAGCAACTTTGCCGTATACGATAAAAATCATATAAATATATACACATGAATATTTCAAGTGATTCATGATGATTTGAAATTTACTCACATAATCGACACGGTCTTCTGCAAGCCAATGAAATGACTTCAAGAACAAGAGAAGAGTAAATAATGCTATAAATTTAGGACTAAAATCATCTCTGAACACTGTAAATGCCAAGCATGTTTCCGTCACTGCATACCAGACTTTCTCCACCAGATGCTGTAAGAACAAATAGCATTAGCAGAAAAATCGACGGACAAGTGAGAAAAGTTAAGAGATTTCAAGCGACTTACTTCGAGCTCAGCAGCGCGTAGAGTACCGAAAAAGATTTTACGCAGAAAGGCGTTTATCATGAACGCAAGTATGAATCCTTGTGCGTAAATCACCTGAGCACAAAACAATACATATATATTGGTAATAAGCGCACGGTAGTCGTGTGGCTTATTAGAAACGTCACGTTACGAAAAAAACTCACGGTCATGCTCGGATTGGATTTGGTTATGTGAACAACGGTCGGATAGAATTGTTTTCTTTGATAGTATGCATTGCCGATAACAACGCATGTTAGCGCGGTGCTTATCAGCATAATTCCAGCCTCCCTCATTTTCGTGTTGAAAATGTTCTCTCTCGTCAGCTAGCAAAAAGTCGCGTTTATATATCCGAAAAAGAGAAAGATATAGCTGACACTTGTCACACAGAAAATTTTTCGACGTTTTCGCACCTCACAGCTGTAACCAACACGCGTTTCGATGTTAAAACGTGGCGCTGATATCGTTGCGATAATATTCGATTATCCTAACCCTGCCGTATATGTACACAAATGATTCGTTTTAGAAGGGCAGCGTAGGTGTCTTCGTTTTTTCTTTTTTTTTTTTACACGCGAGAATCTTGAGGCAAACAATACAGTATATAATATCTCGTTACGATTTTGTAGTCCTAATCTTATCGTTAATTATATTCGCATAAGACACGAAATGTCAACCATTAATTTGACATAAGCGAAGGCCAGGCGGTGCCACGTGATTGGTCATGCGTCGATGATTACATACTGCGTTGAACACGTGGATAATGATGATTCTTGCTTTCATATATAGAATTGTCATATATATGCTATTATAAACATTTAAAAAGGAGCGGGAGTGATACAGATATATTCTTTTTTTTTAGCGAAAAATAGCAAAGAAATATATATAAATAAAATAACGATTTAATTAATGTTATGGTATAAAAGATACATTCACAAATCAAATATCAATTGTGATGATTTGTATTACATGTTAATGAGCAACAATATAAATATTACTGGATTTGAATTTGTCATGTGAATGATGTGTATAATGAGGACATATGTGAACAAGGGCAAATTATGCAATGACTAGTTTCTTAAAAATATTTCAAATAACAATTTCATTTTGTTTCCAACCTTTAAATGTATAAAAAATATGGAAAAATAGAAATCCACAGAGCATCTCTTTATATATCACATATTTATATAGTCATTGACTTGAAATTGTGATTTGTGACTTTAAACTTTTATATATTAATAACTATTATTAATTTTATTTGTGACATTCTACTCTTTCACTAATTTTTGCATATATTCTTAATATTAGTGTATTTAATATACTAGGAACACCATAAAACGGATATTATACTTATAAAAATATATATGTATAAAAATTATATAATTTCTTAAAATAATATATGTATATATATGAAAATAATATGAATTCAACATATAATATTTATGATTATAGTATGTGTATCTATTATGTATGCATACTGAGAGTTTTCGTTTTCAAGATACTTTTAGGGCTTTGACGTTTTGGAGTTCCTAATTGTGCTGTTGCTTTCAATGGTGTTCTACGTGTATCAACTGGAGGCCTTCGTACTAATTTAGAACTTTTTGGAGTTTTTACTGTTAAAGGTCGCTTAATATGTGGCGTTTTGTTAACATCTGATTTATACGGAGACATTGAATTCTCCAGCATTGTATTGATAGACATTTTTGTCAATGGCGATGCTCTTGTAGTAGTATTTTCTTTTTGACGAATTTCCGTTTTACATGTAACATTTCCTTTGTCTTTAGTAAAATTTTGATGTATAATTGGATCTTTATTCAAGAATTTCTGATTTTGTAATTCGAATTTTTGTGCAGAACGGTAATTCTTATCTAGTCGTTCTTGAAGTGGTTTCAGTGATGCATCCATTATTTGTGTTTTGATTTGTACCGACGCATTTGGAGATAGCACTTTACTTTTCAAATCCTTATTAGAATGTTTTCGAGAAGTTTGTGTCCTTTTACATGATTGCTTAAAATGTTCAGTGTTTACATCTATTTCTTTAGCTGTGTTTCGAGAATGTTTATTTACATTATTACCACACTGTTTTTTGTTTAATACATTGGCAGAAGAAAACTCTGATGTTTTCATTGTGCATTCATCAAATAATTTCGCTTTGGCTAGCACCATACCAGCATTTTGTGTTCGAAGCTTTGCAACTGATGCTCTACCAGTTTGTGGAGCAGGCGTGTTTGTTCGAGATACTGATTGAAAATATTTATCTGCATCTTTCCAAGATATTTCCTTTGAGGCTTCGAAAATAATATTATCTCTTTGTAAACAATCATTATTTAAGGCTATGTTCTGATGACTATTGGTCTTTTTTAAGTCATCTATTTTTTTATCAAAATAACATGAATTATTTACAAAGTCTTTTCCATGAAAAGATGATGCTCTACGCACATATGAAGTTGTACAGTTATTCGTCAAATGTAAATCTTTAAATCCAGAAAGATTCAAATCATTATTTGAAATTTTGTATTGTTCTGCTGAAATCGATGCGTTCATCTCATTACGTAAACATGTTATCTCATCTCTCATATTATTAGAAATAAGTTCATTACATCTTTCTGCAGAATAGGACTGTTCCTTTAAATATTTATTAGAAAATAAATTTGATTGTTTTTCAATGGGATAAACATTTACTTGTCTTTCGAATTGAGCATGGTGCTGTAAATTATATTCTGGTGAAATATGCCATGATGCAGTTCTTCTAATACGTTTGCTGTAAATAAAATAAAATTCATAATATAATCAAATAATTTTTTTATTTTAATCAATTATCTTTATATACTATTTCAATTTTTTTTCTGATGCAATTTTATATTTTTTTTTTATAGTGAGAAAGAGAGAGAGAGGGGAGAGAGAGAAAAAGAGAGAGAAATGATTTTCTGAATGGATTGATAAGATTCTAGAATATATATAATACAATTATGATCATCATTTATATAATATTAAAGAAAAATTATAAAAAATTAAGCATAATTCAGAAATACCTTGTGACTTTCTCCTGTGAACGTCTTCTTAATGAACCAATTTTTCTTGCACTAGGAGATCTTATTATTTTATGTTCTCTTGATCTTCTAATTTTTAATTCCTTACTTAATTTTTTTGCTAAATAATCACTTGTTAAAGTATTCTCGATACTAGCCTCTTCTAATGTTTTTTCATACGCTGTTTGTACTTTATTTACCGAATGTGTAGTCATATTATTTTCTTCATTATATATGCATCCAAATTCTTGAGAAATACGCGACTCGATCGCAGAAACTCGATTTTTTATTTCTTCATATTCTCTCTTAGAAATTCTGACATAATCTTCTTCACAATGATCACTTGATAAAGATATTGTGTCAGCATTGAGAAGAGCATTAAATTCTTCCAAATCAGTCTTTTCCTCAGGCATCAAACAAATGTTATTGCTTTCATCTGTAGCGTCCAATTTTCTTGAATTTGTACTCATATGCCATTGCTCTTCATTTTTGCAATGACTTTCATTTATAAGCAAGTTTTGCTCATCATTATCTGATAAATCCACAGTGGCATTAATAAATATATCATCATATTCTTGCTGAAAATCATTATTTAATAGTTCGTCATATTTCATTGATCTTAAATGTGTTATTTTATCGTTATATTTACGCATTTTATATATAAAAGAATTGCTTACTGAACTCCAACGTCTTTCACTACATGACTTGTAATTATTCATATATAAATTTGATAAGTCCTCATCAGTGTTCTTCTAAAAATATATCATCAAAGTTATTAATATAGAAGCTGTACTATTTAATTGGTTACAGATCTCTAAATTTGTAAAAGATATACTGATATTTATTAATATTGATATGAGATTTAAATAAATTTTTGATGTCAAATATAGAAGCACATTTACTTACTTGCTTATTCTTAGGTACAAATTTGTCCAAACTTAGTCTTAATTTTTTCGATTTATCCAATTTTTCAGTCACTCTCCTAAAACATATATGTAAAACATTAACATTAAAACTTATGCATATATTTAATATTATTTTGAAAAAATATGTATATAAGTATATATGATACAAAAAAAAATATTTGCAAAAATAATAGCAAATATATGAATTATTTCATACTTTTTCTTTATACTTGGAGGATATTCTCTTTCAACTACTTTCCGTTTTTTGGTACATTTATTTGGAGATATATTAGATAGTACTGGATGTATAGCAGGATGTAGATGATTCATATTAGGTGTGTCATCTGTGCCTTTTCCAACCATTTTCTTCAAACCATTAAACATTCCTGTAGAAAAAATGTAAGGCATACAATATATTTAATAAATATAATAACAATAATATATTATCTTTTGTTATATGTATGTGATAATAAAAGTTTACATTAATTCATCAATTCTGTTAAATTTTATATATATATATATATATATATATATATATATATATATATATATTCTCTCTGTATTATTTTACTTTATAAAAGATAAAATTATACATTTTGTTAATCTTGTTAATATTTCATTGATATTATAAGTCTGATTAATGTTTATCAATATGTAAAAATGTTTTGTACCATATATATAATATGGCTTACGTGTAAGACTTCCACTACGATGTTTTTTCTTTTTAGAATTTCCATGTTCAAAGGAATCTAATCCATTATCTGTGCTACCACTTGTTTCAATAGAAATACTTTGAGCAATATGAGAAGGCAAGATACCAATATTTTCCGAATTCTCAATCAAAATCTGTAAAATAATTCCTTTTTAAATAATGATACATCTACATGTATGTGCAATCTATCAATATTCTTAAAAAATACAATTACCTTAATAATAGTTAAATGCATTTGCAGTCTGTTTTGTACAGCTGACATGGATGTATCGTGCAATGGCATAATATTTGGTCCGACAACTTTCGCCAAATTTTCAATGCTCATTTTGTTTTGTTTCTCATACATGGAAACTTTTTTTAAAAATTCCATGAAAAACGCTAGAGTGTTTAAGTGATATGGTGGTAATAGTATACATGCTAACAGTAATGCCTGCACCCGATAATTCTTCAGCAATGCGCAGTGCACAAACAAGTCGTGATACGTATATGGGATCAATGGCTCTGGCAAATCGCGAAAGAAAGATTTTAAGCAATTAGCGACATCAATCGCGTAATTCTTCTCGCCTAAACTGCCACCGCCATCCAGACGAGACATCAATTCCTTCTGTCGTGCCTGAGAGCCAGCTTTTCTAAAGAGGCCTTCCTGAGTAATATACTTTTCTAGGAATGTCGAGGCCTGAATCACAAATACAGGAACATGAACTATGGCACCCGATGACAAATTCACAATATCCAAAGGCTGATAAAACAGGGCAGTCTTGAAAACTCTCTTAGAGATATTTTTGCATGCCTCGGGTCTCTCGCTCTTAAGCATACTCTTCTTGAAGCGATATTTAACTCCGAAGCTTCTAAGATCCCTGGCGACAATATGATATACCTTTTCTTTATGTAACACATCATAGATCAACATCTTTGATGTTCCAATGCAGCGTAGTATTATGTGAGTCTCGTGATAAAATACTTTTCAGTCAGAAATTACGAACAAAGATTCAAACATTCATCATTCATAACATCCGTTTTCGTATTGAATTTGACACTCCTCCCTGCTCCAGTGTCGCCAACGTTTCAATTAAGAATGCGCAGTCGTGTTAAAGACACTATCGCAACGCAAAAAATACAAGTTTCCCATAATCTCATCAGCTTCTTTCGCGATAAATATTATAATCATGTATCGCATTATTTAATAAAATACAAGTCATAATTATTTCATCTCGATAAAAACTCTTCGATTATGTTTATGTCTTTGGATAATTTCATATATATCAGCCTTGGTTGGTATGAAATAATGTTTTCAGTGATGCACGCGATTCTTTGATCTCGCGACTAATTTCAAAGAGCGTGATTTTTTTTTGCTGCGGTTTGTGACTATATATATTCGATCCTCTCATTCCTACCTTGCATCCGATATTATCGGATGCTGTATTTTTAGACGCGACCGACGAGTTATCTTATCCGTTGAATATAGTATTCGAATAACGATTTTATAAGGCAAGACCGAGGGAGAATATTATATGGATATGCGACTCGAGTGACCGATCGTACCATCCGTTCTAGGAGTCGCTTAATTGAGAATCACCTTCGGACTGCTACGGTCTGGATTTTGCGTAGCAGTCGACATATCATTGGACCACCGAAACGTATCGTCGTTTTCCATGCTGGCCCTTTGCAGACCCTTGACAATCGATAAGGAAGCATGCACGGATTCATGAGTCTCGCGTCGAAAAAGTCGACGCGCGAACGACCATCCACGACCTCGATCAGAGGCGACCTGGACGAGAGGTTAGGAGATTGCAACCAGCCATGAAGAGTCCCGCGATGTCCCCACGCTTGAATGGCACTAACGCGTCAATTCCCGTCTCGTCGCAGAGCCTCCAGATATCGGGCGAAAACGTAAAGTCACGCTACAATAATGCCGCCAACAGTTTCCAAATGGTGAAGGTCACCGGACGCGAGTCTGGTTGCTATATCGCCAGTAACATCGCGCCGAAGGTCGGCAAGCAGCAGTTGGTGTCCTTAAACGGAGACTCGGTGCGCTGCGACAGCGTCAACATCGACGAGGCCCTGGCATGCGATGTGGCACCCATACCGGCGACGAAGACCAAGGCTCTGTGCGTGCATATCAGGGAGAACAAATGGTACGACGCGGGTAACGTGGTTTCTGTAGGGGTAGCGGGAACCAGCCTGAATCATGCCTTGGAAAGCATGTCTTTGGCTTACAATCCTTCCACGAAGCAACTATATTCTGTGGAGGAAGCTAAAACTTCCAACAATGCACAAATCGACTGTACTTCTCAGTACTTGGAATCTCCGTGTAATGGTAAGGAACAATCCTGCAAACCTGAAACAGATAAATATATAAAGCTTGAAAATGTCAGTGCAAACAGCAGCCCAAGGAATAGCCTGCCACGATCGTGTAGTAGTACAGTGTCTTCCCTTAGTGAAATATCACCGTCAGGAAGCTTCCTGGGATCTGATGAGCAACATGTTGTAGAAAAAACCGAAAAGTCATCTAAACGTTGGGGATTAAACTCACTTTTTACAAAGAATGTGTTTTCATGGAAAAATCGGGATTCTCAACAGTCGACACCTACCAGTAGTCCATCAAGAAATATCGACAAAGTAGGCGGTAGTACAGCTTTAATTCAGCAACCGAGACCAGCAAATTTACCAGCGAAAAATGCATTGGAAGAAGAACGTCACCGTAAGCAATACAATGCTATTTTAGAAGCGGCGAGAAAAAGAGAATTGCGCGAAGAGAAAGAGCGTAAGCAACAACGAGAGTATCAATTAAAAGAAGAAGAAAGATTAGCTGAAGATTCTAATACGTGGAATGTGTATGTCTTACCTAAATTCGAAAGTGTTAAGAATACGAAGAAAGTGAGGGAGTTATGGTGGCGTGGTTTACCACCAAGTGTACGTGGTAGAGTATGGAAACTAGCGATTTCGAATAATTTAAATATAACGCCGCATCTTTATAATCTTTGCTTAGACAGAGCAATGTCGAGCCCAAACAATGAATCATTAGCTGCAATCAGATTAGATGTATCTCGTACCTTTCCTACCTTATGTGTCTTTCAAGAAAGTGGACCATTATCCAATAGCCTTCAGGGTATTTTGGCAGCATATGCCGTATATAGACCGGACGTAGGCTACGTGCAAGGAATGAGTTTTATTGGTGCTGTGCTATCATTAAACATGGAACCATCAGACGCCTTTGCTTGCTTCGCAAATTTGCTAAATTATCCTTGTCACAGAGCCGCCTTTACATTGGACCAAAAAAGAATGAACACTTATTACAAGGTATATTCCAGTGCTCTTGCGCATAAGCTGCCAAAAGTTTTTTCCCATTTCACTGTAGCTGGATTAAGTCCGGATTTATATCTATTAGATTGGTTATATACTATATATGCAAAAGCAATGCCTCTTGATGTTGCATGTAGAGTTTGGGATGTCTTTCTCAGAGATGGAGATGAATTCCTCTTCAGAACAGCATTGGGAGTATTGCACTTGTATCAGGAAGAATTGTTGAAAATGGACTTTGTACATGGTGCACAGTTTCTCACTAGATTGCCAGAAAATTTACAAGCAGAATCTTTATTCAACAGTATTAGTCAAATGTCTACTACTGTTGGGACAACAACGTTTCAGCAAATGTTGATACAATTTTCTGCATAATTTAGTATCAAAAGGTATAGAAAATTGAATTACAATTTTTTTTATTGTGATAAGAAAATTTGAATCTTTATGCAAAAACTTTTTATATATTGTTATTCATTATTTTTTCAAATATTTAAAATCTAATGCAGGTTTTATAATTTTTATATTTTTATTATTGTACTATGATTTATATATTGGTATCAGAATACACATTTTTATTGAAATTTTATATTATATATAATTTATTATATTAAAATAAACTTATATTAAATATTTGAAGAAGATGCATAAACGAACTCATCTCAGATTTTTTAAAATTAATACGTTTGAAACTTATTTTACAATTGACAAAGATATATAGAATATTAATAGAAGTTTTTGCACAAAAAATTATAAATAATTTTCAAAATTTATAACGTATATGTGTGTGTGTGTGTGTCTATACACACACACACACACACACACACACACACACATGTGTGTGTGTTATAAATTTATGAAAATTATACATATATATGAAATAAAAAAAAACTTGTTATAGAAGTGATATTTTCTGTGTAAATAATGTAATTGACTGTTTTGATTATTTATAAACGTGTTTCTTATAAGGAATGAAACTATGAAAAATGATTTAAAATGTAGATCACATGAGCATGTTCTATTAATAGATCTATGCTCACTTTGTATTTTCATTTAATATTTGTCGAAAATGTAACGATTTATAAGTTTGTGAAATATTTTTTTAGATGTCGAGAAATTGAACGGAGAGTACTGTTAGTGATTTAAAAATTTCGCTCAATTTTATACATATTCGTATATTTAAGTTCTTATCAAATTATTATTAAAGCTTATAAATTTTTATATTTGATATATTATATATTATGATATATATTTAAATGTTCGCAATGCTATCGATTTTGCTCCATACATCGACTTGTAATATTACTGTATTACTGCATTTCAGTTTTAAGATATATTGATTTATTCTTTATGTATCTATTCTCAATTTACTCTGGAAACGATTTTTCAAGACTGAAGGGAGATACATACTCGAATATATGAAAATATTATTCAATATACTCTGCAATACAGGTATTATTCTCATAAATACAACATGTATATGTAATCTCACTCACATGACTAGAATTAGATATGTCGAAATTGAAAGGGAATTCTCGCTACAAAATATTCAATTGTTTTTTAAAATTCTGATATTCATGAGATATGGTATATATCACAATAAATATCTAATAGAATAAATCGAAATTGCGTGCCACGCCAAATATATTTCATACGAAAATTTTGATCAATATTGGCTTATGTGAAGAAGCGAAACTAAATAATTCAAACATATATAAGTAAAATATTCGAAGTAAAATTTAACGAATGTTTTAACGAGATCTTTTACAATTTATTAAAATATTACATTAGCCGTACATTAAGAATGTACTGCTTATATAACTGCATAACTTTTACTTTCTGAAACATAATAATAAATTACGAATTTTTTAAAACAATTTTTAAATTTTTTCAGTGCAAATCGACGCATATTGCTTACATTATCTTGCTTTGTCATTTTTTACAGTTATGGATAAGGTGCTAAATATGAGATTATTACAATGAAGCATGTGATAAAATGTTTACAATTTACAATGAAAGTTATTTTACTAGTTCACACATTTTAAAATAATATTTACATGATCTTTCTGTTTTCCTTATTGTTGCTACAGAATATGGCAATTTATAATATTTAGTTTCAAATAGCGAAATCCTATCATGTCCCGTCTTTTGAGTGGCCTTCATAATGAAGATAGGATATATATTCAAGATTTAAGAATGTATGAGCTATATATAATTATCAAACTGTATTCTAAGAGAGTAATCTCAAAAATGTATTTTCATACAATTTAACTGCAATAAGCTTATTGTATGTGCTTGTTACGTACTGTTCTGTTTAATACGGATGTGATACCACCGATCAACCACAGTCTCAATATTGCTATCCATATTTCAGAATGATAGTTACAAGTACATTGCAATAACTTTGCATATAGCATGGCTTGGAAGCTTGAAGTTGCAGAAATATAGACTATCACCATTTCTATCAATATAAAGAACTATATTCAAATATATATATATATATATATATATATATATATATATATATATATATATCTCTTTTATATAATGCAAGACATAGCAGAATGGCAAAATTAGAAACATACATTTGTGGGAAACTAGTCGCTGAGATACCCATAATGTGAGATAATTGTCACGTTAAATTCTTTCATTTAAGTATACAAGACAGGATTATTTAAAGTAATGACGTTTTGCGTTTTAGTTATATATAGCTGTGCGTTTTTTATTTATATAATGATAATTTGTGCAATCAGTGAGTGCTTCTCAATAATATATAATATATGTTTTTAAAATACACATGATTCATAAATCTCAAGATGTGAATAATATCTCGAGTTGAAAAGTGAGAGAACTCATGAATGTAATATATTCTAATCATATATCTAGTTTTTAATCGACAATACTCTCATTCCATCCATTATTCCAAATTACTAATATTTAGCGATCACAAACAATACATGAACAATACATAACGAATAAGTTTATAGGTGTATATAAAAAGCACAAATGAATAAGATGTTAGCTTAGAACACAATGAATTATGTTATTTTGAAACTAAACATCTACATCTATTACATTTATATACAGATAAACAGTTGCACACTGTGCACTTGTCTACAGACTTTTTTTTTCCATTACAATACATTATTATTATTCCAATGATAAATTTTGAACGGCAATTATTTATCATTTATTGTGAAATAAATTGAGATTTTTTATTTAATCGATTTTAACTTTTGTGATGATATGAAATTATATTTTATGTTGAGCTTTTCTCTTGTTATTAAAGTTTTAAATATATTATAAATTAAAACTCTCTTAAAGATGTAATCGAAATATATTCTATATGTATTTTTTTAACTTTATATCACGAGATATGAGAGAAACTGTGAATTTTATTTAAAATTTTTAATATATGAAATTTCAATTTTTTTTTTCATTTCTTTTTTTATTATAATAATTTTATTCACATTTTTAAGTAATAAGTCATGATTATATCATTCAAAAACTATATAAAACGTACTATTTGTATATTATTGTGAATATCTTTCCATCTTAAACATAATGTAATATTTTTATGAAATAATTGACGATGATGTGCCAACTGTATTATGGTTGTAATAAGCGAAAAGATCATTTAAATGAAATGTCTCCATTTATGCTCTAAGTGTAAATGGATTGCCAATTATCAGCACCATACTATATTAAACTATGCTATTGGCTAATATAACTAGTAGTAACCAATACAGTTGTCTAACTTTTGTCGTGGATACTATAATAAATCTCGAACAACAAATGCGATATTTAATTATATCCAAAGGATAAAAACGATTGAAATAAAACGCGCGAATCTTATTTGTCCGCCTTAATAACCGACTCAATATTCACATTGTAATTATGGTCGCGACTTGCTACGAACAAAAAAAATATATATATATATATATATATATATATGTATATATATGTATAATTATGTGCACATATGTGGTGTATGCTTGTCCATGTATTGATTGCATTAAAATATTTGTAGGTATATCCACTTTTTCAATCTAGAAGATATCTCTAGAAGAGATCAATATGAAGAAGATATATTTAAAAATGCGATTTTTTCGTTCTTTTGAGTACAATAATTGTATTAAACTTAATGTACTTTAACTACAAAAATATTATTTTATATAAAAATGGTAATGATATAATACTATTTAATAATTATATATATATATATATATATATATATATATATATAATTATTTTTGAAGAAGAGACATCTCTGATCTTGACAAACACGTCAATGCTAAATAATATTCTTTGTGGATATACCTATATGTATTTTAGGCTTTTAAATTTCTTCCGTGTAAAGTTGAAGATACGACGCCTAAAACATGATAAAATCGTGTAAATGCAAAGACGTTAAAAATCTGTGCACAAACAACCATGCATGTACTATGTGACACTTCTGTGTTCCTTGTCGTTAGTGCCTCGATAGAGGAACTCATTGTATATTTTATACGCGTTTTATCGTGTACATTTACCTTAAGTGCAATATTGTAATATATATTTTTTAAAGAATCGATCCCCGTATTTATTTTGTCGGATGTATACCTATGAGCAAACATGTAAAGTATACATAGAGACGTTAGCAAATTAGGGAAAAAAATCTTCATATTTTTTAATACGAAATTGAAAAAAAAAAATACATTTCGCTCTGGAAACATATAAAAGAAGATAGATAAACTAATTTGTTTTAAGGATTTTCAACATTTTGTGGACGCTATGAGATCACAATGCACGATGACGTCTCTAATTATGCTTTTTATTAAACGAAATTTTACAATACTACGAAAACTATTTTAATGTACATAACCACGTGCTTGCTTCCTAATTTAATCGAAAGAGTCAACGATATTTATCGCAATAGTGTAACGACCGTTTTTATATAATGTAATGGATGATAAATGAAATCTGAAAAAATATATTAATACACGTCTAAAAAATATTGTAAATGACGCCAACATATCTCTATGGATGACTTTTTTTCGTATATAAATAAAGATTATACTGCATAACATCGAATTGCTGAATTCTTTATTCCTTGAATGAAAGTAAAAGCTGTACTAAATTGTATATGATATAAATTTGTATATTTATATGACGTTAATTAACATTGTATAATTTAATTTAAATTTTCCTTTAATATTATTTTGAAATTGTATACTTCGCTATTTTAATATTACTTCTAATATTATTAAATTTTTATACATTGAACAAATTATGGCAATTCAACATTTTAATCTAATTTTTCTAATGTTTATTAAAATATTTCGAATTTAAATAACTATTAATTCGCGCGCTCCACATTGCTGATACTTTGGTAATTGAAACAACGCTATCTAGCTGACTTCAGAATTCTGAACAATAGTCACTTGCGGCAAGTCGCAGTCATGTCGATCTGTAAATCTCACGATGATTATCGTTCTCAAGTGTATTTCGCGTGTGAAAAAGTATCGCAAATATCTCTCGTAAAGTTAGACGTGCATCGTAATAAACGTTAAATATAATATAATCATTATTACGCGATTTTTTCGTATTGTATAATTGTAATCGACCGAGAGAAACATCGTCCTATATTTCACATTATATTTCCTTATTTGGCATGAACTCTCAGGTATGTATATATTTCATTCTGTAATTAGCTACACTGATTACGTTTTCCTTATTTTATAACAATCGTTTATAACAAGCATTATTTCGATCAAATTCCGATATTTTTATTAAAATATTTCAAATTTTACTTCTAGGGGAAAATTACTGTTATTGGTGCGCCACTTCGTTCGATACTTCAAAAATCGCAACTGCCTTCGAATAATCGCGCATTTCACGTTCAATCGCGAACCGCATCGCAACAATCACAGTCGCGCTTAAACTACTTCGTATTTCTCGCGTTTTTTTAAGCTCTAAAAGAATGTCGCGGCGAAAAAATTATCGCGAATGTATCTCGAGATGTGTCAAACGTGTATGTGATAACGCGTTAAATATCGTGCGTGACGAAAATCGATTATTGTAATTCCGTTTTATTTAGCGATCCGTTCCCGTGCGTGTCCGCGTCCATCCTCGAAATCATCTTCGCATATTTCACAAATCATTTTCCTGCCCAACATCGCATCGAAAGTGTGTATCATCAGGTATGTACATGTCATGTATATTTAATGTAAGCAAAATAGAGAAAGAGAAAAAAATTGTTGTAGAAAAAAAACCGTTGCGCCAAGCTAGAGTCTCGTGAAAATTGGTGCGAAAAGTTTACCGTACGCTAACGCCCTCTGCATTGCCGGTAGACAGAGAAACAGTAAGCTAGTGGCATGAATGGTAACTGTTGAAAATAAAAATCATATCACGCGCGAATTAATTATATAATTATACTATTCGTAAAATTAGCGGCGAGTTATGAAGCTTAAGTACATATTATTAATTTGTTTATTTTCGTATTGTTGAATCATATCATTTTCAAACAAAAATTTCAATTATATTAAAAATACCGAAAATTATAAAAAGAATTGAAAATGGAGGAAATTTATTTTGTGAAACATCTACTAAACGTATAAAATTCTTATATTATGAAATTATATTTCTAGTATGGAAAAAATGTTAATAATAAATTTAACAAAGTTGAAGGAACATGTAGTTCTTTGCGATAGTTCTTACGCATTGCATTTATTTTTCGTACAACTAATCACATTTATTACACCACAATACACGACGGTACACTTAATAATTTAATCGAGTCTAAATGATAATCGTGGTACAGTAGCAATCGATTAATGCGGAGGTATAAATAGCATACTCTTATTGCGAAACATCGCGTACAACTCTACGATATATATATACTTGTCGTTCGTAAATTCCAAATAAAAGTCGCATTTTTGTATCAGCGACGAGATTCTCGGAGAAACTCGTATGTGTAATACACTTTTAATCGTGACGAAGTTATTTTGTTACATCGAATTACGTACAAGGGCGTGGATAAATTGCCCATTAACATTATATCATGTCGCATTTGTATACGACATGTCAGGGATTAAATCTGTAGACAATATAGTCAGGGATTAAGATCAACAAATTATACATCAATCAAGCCTTTTAGAACCGAGTGATTTTATAATGATTTTGTGATAATAATTTTTGTTTCTTCTCTTGTATTTTCGATTGTAATGCAATTAACAACTGATGATATATCACAATAATACGCATATTTTAATCAGCAAAATGTTTATAAAGAAAAATCTCCTGCCTGAAGAAAAATTACATTGTTTCGTTACATTCGTTTATATAACTTTTTGTCTTTTGAAAAGGACTATAGATTATTCGAATTATTAAAATTTTCACACATTTAAATTGATATGAACACATTTCAATAAAATTAAACAATTTTTAAATTAAAATATTTTTTAAAAATATATGTTAGCCCTTTTTTAGTTCAGTCACAAGCACAATAATTGATATTGATTATCTTATTATGGCAAATTTGCATGTCCTACTATTTGTTTCGATTTAATCAGTTTTTCTTAATCCCTGACTACGTGTTACTTGCAGATGGATGATATATGTATATAGTCTTTTAATCTTAGTTTCTAAAAAGCTATCTTAAGTTGATACATTTTATACATGTAATTATAGCGTAGATAACGGAGACGACGGATCTCACTTATAAATTAAGGATGTTAGAATCGATATGATTGATATAATTGAAATAAACGAAATTATAGATAAATTTTAATTTATTTAAGAAATTAAAAAATATTAAAATTTTGTATATATAAATTTGTGTAAACCGATCAAAAAATTTGAGAATATTATTTTCAATGAATGTGTCACTAATAATAAAATTTTATGTAAAACACATATTTGAAGGAATTAAAAATAAACATAGCAAATAATGAATTTATCTTTTCTTTTTTTTTTTTAATTTTTGCAAAGAGAGAAGCATTTAATATAATTGAAATTATATACTAGTATTTCGTATTAAATATTAAAATACTTTTTTGTAATATCCTATAAAAGAAATTGTTAAGAGAAATTAAAGTTATTACATAGCATTTGAAACAAAATTAAATATAATGAATTTTCATTATTTGATCTTACAGATTAAATAATTTAACACAAGTTGCGAGAGATTTTATAAAACGTTACACTTTTTTATCAATTTAGATTAATATCTTTCAGTACTTCTCAATCAAGAGATATATTAATATTAACCATATTAATATAATATTGAAAAAACAACTTTGTTTTTTAAATTATTAACTCATTTAGAATAATCTCGAGTTTTCAATGTAAAATCTCGCGAAACTCAGACAGTGAAAGTACGCAAATTTAATCTCTGTAACCTTTGATTTTAGGATGCACCGTCTTGTAACGTGAAGATTGTTGGATCGAGATCGATCGTCTCCGTGGTATTATAGGCTCGCGGTCGCAACGACGTGAACGTTCGCCGTCCATCCATGATGTTATCGATCATCCATCAGAATCGTTTCCATTTCCGACGTCACGTTCAGCCATCGTTAAAATCGTAAGTACATACATACATTGTCAACTACGGCACACACGAAAGAGCGTATGACTGTTTTCTCCTCGTTTAAAAAACGAGAGCGATCGCATCTGATTTATACTTCCTGTGGGATCCTCTTCCGGAAAACTACTCGCATGTGATTAGCGTGACTATAGTTGAAACATATGGTTTTAATGTTTATGATATTAATGTTTGTTTTATAATGTTTGTAATATTTATCGCGATTTGTGTTTAGATTCATCAATATCAAAAGCAAGCATCCAAATATCATAAATGCATTTTCTCTTGACGCAAACTTTATTTTTTAATATTATAACAAAGCATATAATTTTATTTAATATATAATTTAATATATCATCGTTATCATTTAAGTATAAATCACAGCATTCGAAATTAAAATAAGTTTTTCTATAAACATACATATGTAGAATATTTTTCAGACATTTTGACGCATTTTTTTCGATTATAAATTTTCTACTTGACTCATAGTGGATTTTTTTTTAAAAGATATATATATATATATAGTTTTTAATTATTGATTAAAAAAAGAGAGTTTTATCGCGCTTTGCGTTTTGATGTGAACGTATGTTTAGAATTCCATTGATCATAGATAAAAAAATTCGATGATAATTCGCATTTCGTATGTGGAAAAAATTAACATATTATCGAATAAAATCGATACTACCGTTTCGCTAATCTGATGCGAGCATTGATGATAGGTTTTGATCGCGACATGTCCACAGATCATTTTCCTCCTCGTTCCGTTTTTTTTTGCGCTGTTTTTCACTAAAAGGAACAGATCATTTTAATCGATAGTTTAATGAAACGGAAGAAGGGGACGCATTCGGTACAATTTAGGAACTTGGCTCGAAACGCGATGCGTGAAGAATAATCTGCTTGATCGTTATCACAATCGCGCGTAACAGCGTATTTACACTACGTAATTTTTTAGCGATATTTATAATCTATATATGTAATTTTGTATTTTCATCATATCGTAGAATTATAATGGCTATAATATAATATCATAGCGCACAAAAGCGCGATGGTTTAGCTTATTGTGATGTAGAGAGAGAACAATTTTATCTCGATATCGCCAAAAAATCGAGTAGCGTAAACGGCGTCTCCATTTCTTTCGGAGGATCAAATTAATCTTAAAAATTTCTCTTTCTATCAAACCACACAAAGCACGTGGTTACAGATAAATGTTTCTACAGATTATTTCTAAATAATACGCTTGTGCCGTTTGATCGTCGGATCTTCGCGAATCCTTTTCTTTTATACTTTCGCGAGAAGGACTTACAGCTCTGGAAGAATAATCTCCGCGATAATTTCCTCGCGTGTTGAGGTGATATCAGGAATCCGGATAGAATCAGGCAGCGGGACGTAACAGGTGGGCTCTTTGCGGTTGCGGGTCGTCGATTACATCGAATAACACGCGATTATTTCCAAATCAGTGTACTTCACTGATCTCTATCAATGTTAATGACTTTTCTACGACTGATATTTTATTTAGGTGTTTTCGTTCATTTACCACTTCAATTATGTCTCTAAAATATCGTTTCATAAAGATCAGTGATGTTTTCACGTTTTTACGAACGATGATTAACTGAACGCCGCCAACACTGTCTGGAATCCGTGACGCAAACAATCCGAGAGAGTGTCACCATTGATCGATAAGTCCGCGACTCACATCGTGACACGTGTCAATGCGCTTAGCCTCTACCGATCTCTCTCTCTCTCTCTCTCTCTCTCTCTCTCTCTCTCTCTCTCTCTCTCTCTCTCTCTCTCTCTCTCTCTCTCTCTCTCTCTCTCTCTCTCTCTCTCTCTCTCATACTATTACATAATATAATATACGAGCTAGAAAAGGATCTTAATAATTTATATAGAAAATGTACAAGAGAAAATCTACATTCAACGAACGCGATGTGATATTTCTATATGAATACGGTCGACGCGCGATGATCGAGCGAGAGTGAAGAATAAATAAATTAAAACAGAAGTCGCGAGAGAGGGAGGGGAAGCCCGGGGATGAATCTTGTGCCATTTACAATCGAGCAATCCGCCACCGTGTCGAAAAGTAAAGTGCAATGCAACGCTTGTGTCCTTATTTAATATTAAATTATAAATTATTTTTACTTTTTGTATTAACAAAAGTCATAAACAAGACATTATGTTTTGCGAATATTCTCACAACGAATAGTCATTTACCAAAAATACTAATGCGCTCTGCTTGATTTTCGCTTATATGTTGCTCAATTGAACGACTCGCGAATCTCGTAGCTTTGTCATACATGCTATATTATTCTCGATCGGATGCAAGACGCGCGTATCCATCTCCAGGCAAATTCCATTCGCTCCAATTTTAGCATACTTCGCTTAAAGAAGCGTTTAAGCCGAGCAAAATGGATGCTGGTCGACAACTTGACTTAAATCCGCACTCCACGGATTGCTAATAGCCTTAGAGCCAAATGTATTGCAAGCAATTTATTTCACCGAATAAATCAATGTCTGTGCGAGCGTCATGCTTTTACATGGACACTCAAATGTGTTTAACCGAATTAAAATTCGCCGTACGGATTTGAGAGCACGAACGATTTTTACATGAATGTTTTAGTGCAATATCTTTTTTTTAACTCTTTTAAACATCATTAATAAACTAATATAAATTTGCAAAAATAGAGTAATGAATATTCACGCTTTTACATTAGTTTGTAATATGTAATAAATCTTAAATAATATTCATGTGTGCATCAGTTTGACGAAGAATGAAATAAAATAACAGAGAATTTCTCCCGAACTAGGAAAGATTTCTCTTTCGATTTAACGAGCGTTTATTTAGCAATCGATAGGATGAAGTAGAAACGTAATCATTATTCTTATGTTGAGAAAACGCTATTGAACTTAACTTTCCGTTATAATATACAATATGTATGAACTTACAGTGTTACTTTCTGTCTTTCTCTTGAAAAAACTCTGGAACTGATTTTTATCGATAAAGATATCGATAGACTAATAATCTTTAAGTTAAAATGCAACAAGAATAAACGACATCTTTTGATATTTTCTTATTAAAAAAATTATTAAAGAGATCTCTGAGAAATGTAGCTTGATTAAGTTTCGAACATCTTATATATTCCGGATATTTAATATCAAATAATTAAGAATCATATATTTCATGCTTGTACATCTTCTTATCTACTTGCTTCGCTTACGTTTTCGTTTCTCTTTTTGCCTCTCTCGAGACTTCATTGGATTCTCGCGCCGTTTTCCTCTCACGCCCACTTTCTCCGAGTGCACCGGCTCTCAAGACAAGACGGGTGCGAATAAATCAGATTTGAAGTAGCTAAGACATGCTACATGTACGTACGCATTTTGCGCTTGTCTACTTGAGACTAGCCTTTTAATACCGACAACGATACGAGTCCTCCAGTACTGGACACGGTTGAATCATGCTTCCGTAGCAGGTGTGTCGCGATATTCTTAAGAGTATAAAGTCGAGGAGCACATGTTGTATTATCACATGTATTTTTCTTGTTATTATTATTCACAGTAATATCGAAATATTGCCATATAATTTGCGATCCGTATACATTACATAATTTTTTTTATTAAACATCTAAAATTATTTTTACGTGATTCAGAGTTAAGACAGTAAAAAATTGAGATCAGGAAAAAAGGCACAGAAGAGTAAAAATCTTATTAAAAAAAGAAAAATAATATATATATATATATATATATATATATAAAGCTTTTTTTTCATTCTTATAAAATACTTGGATGGAATTGCAATTACAAGGTCCATTAATCTAATAAGAACATAAAAAAAGTAAAAGCTTCAAATAAAATTTTTTTTCAAAAACAGAAGAATATTTTGCGTTCCTTTTTTAGCCATTGTCTCAATTTCTGCTTGTAAAGCAAAAATAAAAGGGAACGAATAAGATTAAAGATTGTCCATCAGCGGTGCATATGATTTCGGAAATTGATTTCGCTTTACCGAATTTATTAAGCTTTAATGACAGCACCTTCCGTAATATAAATGCATTAACGCCCGGTTCATACATATCGCGCTCACGATATATCACGTATAATTTATACACGTCCATTTTTTGTATATAGCAAATTGATGTTGATGAATATGAATTATCATTGTGGAGAAGCGTTTTGAAAGAGCTTGATTATTCCATATATTATAACGGTAATAATACCACAAACTACATTGCATATATCGTTGTGCGTTCAACTTAATTAAAACCATTAATTTCTATTAATTAATTTCTATTGAGTGCGATATTCTGACTGTGCTACGAATGCTTTTTGACGTGGGAGTAAATATTTTTCATTTAAATCCGGTTAAATGTTAGGTACAAATGGTACGGAAACTACACAGACAACGACATATTCGGGCGATTATTCGCCATTGAATACCGCCGAGAACACCATACCGGCAGCGATTTGCGGTATTCCAGAGTAATTGAATCTGTCGCGTAAATTCGACCCGACATTCATCTCGCGACATTTCTCACGGACATGCGATTTATCGGGTGCGAACGGGCACGGCCTCAAAGATTCATGCCGTTCAATAAATCGCTTGTCACGTAGAAATGTCGCGCGACAAATGTCAGGAGTGAATCGACATCGAGGAACTCTCGCTCGCTTCTATACAGAGACATTAGATATCTGTTAGATACGCGATTTGCCGTCTTCGAACAAATTTAAGCTAATTTGCATTTCATGCGGACAAAGATATAAGTTCGGCTTAAAGGCTTGGACTTTTGTGACCTTTTCATATCGAAACGAAAAAGGAAAGTCCATACAAATATATATATATATATATATATATATATATATATAATCCATTGAGGATAAATGCGAATCGTCTAAGATTTTAGTATTTACTTGTCAGTATGTATACTTTGAATAATGATAGTTTGCTTACGAATAGCTTCAGAATTATATCGTAATAGAATTTGTCTTGGCGCGCAAACCTTTCCGTATGCACGTGCATTGCTCGTGTCATTTTCGCGCGGCGGATGCTCCATTTTGAGATATCGCAATTTCCCCTTTCGTCCTCCTCTTCCTCGTACTTTGCCTTCGACGTACGTACAGTAGTCGACGAGTATCGCGCGTAAAACAAAATCGGCACCCCGATACCGATATTCGCGGCCGGGAAATAAAGATATGCAGGCTTCTACGAACACGGCTGGGAAAGGATCGACTTCTCTCTCTTTCTCCCTATCTTTCTCACACGCATACATACACATTCACACATGCTCACTCTCGTTCTCTCATTCACTCTCCCTCTCTTTCTCTCTCTCTCTCTCTCTTTTTTCTCTTTCTATCTCGCTTTCTATCTCTTTCTCTCTTTCCGCGACGTGCGAACACCTCAATGGCACGATCTCGCCCTTCGTTGGAAACGGCGCATTCGGCGGTGCCATTCGTCGCGCCACTCGATGACAATTGACCTCTGCGTCACCGTGAGTCCACCTTGGCCACCGCCGTCGTTCTCTTGGCCAAGAATCAAGTACGACCTGCGAACACACATAACGTGAGCTCAACTCGCCAGTTGTTGCCGACCGCTACGTAATTTTGCGTTCGTTCAGAATCTGACAGGCAGTTCACAATCGTTATAGATTATCACATTTACTAGATTATCAGATTATCACATTATGTCAAAAAATCTTGACTGCTTGGTTTGATTTTCAGTTGAAGGCAAACAAAATATCAAACAGCACTAAAGATATCTATAGAATAAACATTTAAAGATGTCTGAAAAAATTAGGACGAAATTTTGCATGTCTTTATAATATCTTTGATATGTTGCCTGGATAATGGTAAGATTAACGATAAAGAATGATTAAAGAATAAGATTTATAATTAGCGAGAGAAAAATGTAACGAAGCCTATGTCGAGAATCAAAATTAAAAAAAAATTGTCACTTATCTTTTTACAAGCAGAATTTTTTGTTTCGAAAATTAATCTCCGATTTGTCAAAAGAAAATACTTACTTATTCGGCTTGATTTTTGGGCATCTGCAGGCTAGATCAGCCGAATGAACGTAAAGAGACACGTCACCACGTCGAAGCCTCGAGTTGGAGTTTTTCTTGTAAATGAAATCGATGTTTAGAGTGAATCGGATCCAGGATGTGCCTGATACACTTGTGCCGCCCTGCGAGCCGTCGCTTTTCTTGTGTCTGTCCGTTATTCTGCCCAGAATTGCTACAATAAAAAAAAAATTGAATATAATGTGTTTCAGGCATTTTATTTTACAATACATGAAATTATATAATTATTTCCACATAAGAATATTCTATAAAATAAGATATTAAAATTTGTTTAATATACTGTTTTTAGATCAGAATTTATAAATGTTAATGATGCATAAATCTGATATACTATATATACATTTTATGCACCAAATACAAACAAATAAAACAATTTACATAATTTAAACAAAAACGTTTTTTTGAAATTTGATTAAATGTGTGAAAAATTTTTCTTCGTCATTGTAAAGCCTTAAGTAGATATAATCATAGAATCGACATTTTATGTTACAACTAAAATACGTAATCGGCATCGGGCTTTAACATGAACACACGTGTTCCTTACGTTCAAAAGAGGCCCGGATCCTTTCAATTGTTCGAGACTATAGAATCGAATGGGGGACCGCGGTTGGGCGAGACTTTTCTTTTTTCTTTCTTTCTTTCCTGTTACGATCGTACCATCGATCCTGTCGTCCTCCGGACAGGGATACTATTAGCCTTTCGCCAAGGACTAGGGTCATGCCCCAGCGAAACGATTCAGCGTTTGAGTTGCATTCGATCGAGCCATTCATTACTCGATGTCGGCGTTACGAGTTTATATGCCGTTCTGTTTGACCCCGGAGTTTGCTATTCGAATCATGGGGCCGCGTTATTCCTCACGTGTTGTACTCTGGAGATTTTTCATTTACTCTCGCGGGATAGGATCAGGATAGCAAAATATATATCTTTGTAATGAAAATATACATTTTCTTTGATAGAGAGTTTCGTAATAATTGACAATTTTTAAAAATGACATTTGTCGAACTATTGTATCATTTATGATTCAAACTGTTTTATTTTTTCTTATAAGAAATTGATTGACAAGAACTGGAATACACAACGCGATTCTTTTATTAAACATTTACGTAAAAAATTATATGATTGCAATTTTATTTTAATATTATTTTTATTTTAAAACTTATAAATTTTCGAAATTCTGCTATTAAGAAAAGATTTTCAGCGATAAAACTTAAATTCCTTTCACCGCAAAGATTATTATACATTGATTATTATATCTGTGATACAATTACTTTTATTAATTGCGCGTCTTTAAAACATAATTGTTTTTGACAAAATAATTATTTTTTTAAAACTATTTTCATTCTCTTTCTGTTCCTCCCCATCTCTTTTTCATTCTCTCGTTTTTATCGGGCCATTGCGTGAGATTGAGCCATGTCGCAGTTTTCTTTTTGTCGGATTGCAAATACCGAAACAGCTGAGTGTGTTTTTGTATGGGGTAGTAGTTTCCTTACTCAAACCCCTTCGCATATTCGAAATTCGCGATGGCAAAAAAGTACGTGGAAGCACGCGCAGCGTCGAGGATGTCGCCATTCCCGATCGGTTTCCCGACGCGGCTGCGGGACGCGCGGTCGTTTCAGCCGCTATTCTAAGTCGGAGACAGCTAAGTGCAGACCTGTTGAAGATTTATCTGCGCTGAATCAAACGAGCGGACAGGACAGGAGACAGGAGGTCGAAGCCGCCGCCCGGCCAAACCCGTGCCGGACCACGGCTCAAAGGCATACCATTCTATTATTGAAAGCACCCGGCACATTAAAACGCGAGTTTTTCATTTTCTAACGAACCGTTATACGCAGTACCGCGAGAGAGAAATATATGCAAACAACCCTTCTCCCTTATTCTCCTCAAATTGGATCTAGAAAACTCGGCGAGCCCCAAATATTAAAAATCGATAAATAAATGGCGATTTGAGATAGCACCATTTTATCTATTACACAGAACGATGATTCAGAGAGAAAATATAAAGAACTGATTACATTTATTGCGAAAAAATATCAAATTTTGGAATATATAAGATAAAGAAAGAAAGAAAAACTTCTGAAGCTTTCTAAAGTCAAATCTGTCATTGTTTCTTACGGCCTCTCTGATTCTTTATGTACCTTTTTGAGTATACATTTATATTCAACATTTTCGAGGACTTTTGAGGGAGAGAACGGCACTCTAGTATAAATCATTGTTTCACATGCATCCTCCTCTCCCGTTATCGGAATGGGCGCATATCTATTCCCGATAAAAGCTGAAACAATTCCGGTAACTCTGTCCTGGTAATATTTTTCTACAATAAAGCCAGAGAATCGATGTCTATATCATCACGTTTATCGTCATTCTAATTTTTCCTGTTTAGCTCGCCAGAATATAACAATATTGAATTATTATCTTTCTACTGGGAAAATAACGGAATATCTAATATAGGAATATAAAATTAATTTTTTATATGTACATATGAAATACATATATAAATTCAAGAAAATTAAGAAGACAAACTTTTCTTTTTTACAGATTATGAATCATTCTATCTTTAGAATTCTTTTTGTAGCAATTGTATGTATTCGGCATATATAACTACCAGTTAATTATAGAACTCTGAGAAATTCTCATTGCGAAGGGATTTGCATGCAATGTTTGGGTTTCTCCGAGTTTCATTATAACAGGGACGAGAACGCAATTAATACACCTTTCTCTGTCTACGGCATTGTTTGATTTGGAGACACGCACTTACCGTAGTCTCTTTTGCAGTACTTGTTGAGATTTAGCCTCTTCGTGCTGGCGCGGCACTTTCCACACTGATCTGCAACAAAACGAAGTAGAAGACAAATTACATCGCTTTCAGTGACTTAATCAATTTATGGCGGTGCGGGTTAAACCGCGGTAGTTAATTCCCTTGGGCACGCAGACATTGGCGAGCGAGGAAACGCGTCGTTAGCAAAGTGTTCTTTAAACTGCGCGCAGAATACAATTCGGTCGAGTCAAACAATTGACGTAATTGATCTTTGTACAGAGGTTATCAAAATGATGAATCGACCACTATTATGGTAATCATCGTGGTACATCTGGCTAAAAATATTTCTCTTTTTAGACGCAATCAATGTGCAATAAATAAATTATTATTACTCATCCAAGAATGGTCAAGATTATTATTGTCATGTGTAGTACTTGCTATAAATAGGAATAATTGATTAAAATAGCAGAACAATCATTTTATTATCTATTATTTTATCATGTATTAAATGACATGACAAAATAGCAATATGATCGATTAAGTTAAACTCTAGTAAAATGGTATTTACGTCTGCATTTATGAGAGATTCATCCCTTTATTAAAGTTTTCGAAAACAAACATTAATCGTTCTGCATCTCTCCTGAGATACTCTTGCGCGTTTCAATCCTCAGAATTGGAGATAGAGCAAGACCACAAGATACTTTATAAAGCAAGGGATTAAAGGGATCGACTAGCTGGATTTCTCCGGCTAGCCGCAATCCGCAATGGTTTTCAAACAATTCAATGTTCAAACAAAATAGTCTGCAAACTCTCTGCCTGTTATATATACATAAAAAGATAAATAATAGGATTATTTCGGATTCATATCAACATTGATTTTAAAAGTCTGTCAATCACAAAATATATTAAAATGTTTATTCAGACAATATTTTCAATTATTAAAAATGCTTTCCGCGGAAATTAACAATAAGTTTCAGAAATTATAGATGAGATCATATATAAATATTTTTGATTTGATTTTAAGTAAATTTAAAAAAGTTAAATCTTGAAAAATATATAAATTAAAGAATATTTACAATAATTGGAAATTGGAAAAATTGAGAGACAGGTGCAAAGATCTTTCTACGATATTTTCGCTAAGGAAAAAAAAAAAAAAATCAAAAAATTCACAAATGAAAGATAATTGGCTAACTTTAGAGCAGTCTATATAATAGCAAGTAGTAATATACGTGCACAGACGAGATTGTGATATCAGAGACGAGATACTGGGCGAGTATCGTGACGTCACGCAAGGAGCCTTCGACCTCGTGGTCGCATACACATTGCAGGCACTTGAGTTACTTCAGTTCGTCTCGTCGCGTCTCGCACTTGACACGGCCCATTATCATCCACCGGCGTATATCTATCCATCTATTATCTAGCTGCGCGACTATCCATCCATTATATCCCGTACGGTCATCGCGTCCCCGCATCTCCGCGTCTCGCAGCTGTTCAATTAATTCTCCGAGAGTAATGTGTTATAGTCTCGACTACCACGGAGACCAAGAGAGGTGCGAGTCAGCACGGTGACTAGGACGAAGCAAACTATAAAATACTTATTTTAAGCGCGGAAAAAAAATTCAGCGTTTATAATGATTTTTCGGAAGAAAAAAGGAAGAATTGGAGAAAGTTTAGAAAAATGGAGAGAACTCCAAAGAACAAAGTAATGAAAACAATAAAATTTTTTCTCATAAATTAACACAAGTATAATGTATGATATGTGGAGCTTTTTGAAATAATTGAAATATTATTAATATACATAAGGCAAGATGTTAAATAATAAAAAACGTCTTTAATTTCGTTAATTTTCGTTAATTTAATCATACATTGATAAAAGACAAGAAAGGATAAATATTCAAACTGAAAACATATGAAAAGTTCTTTAAAAAAGTTCTTAAAAAAAGACGTATATATTTTAAGTTTGATTTGATTGTCTGTTCGGTTTTATCTCACTTCCCCGAATTAAAATTAAAGACTGCGATTGCGGTCCAGAGAATATGGATAGGCAGATGCGAATCGAGAAACGTGACGTACCCAATGGGCGTATAAAGCTAACTACTGAATTAGCGTGAATGGTCCACCTGGTGTTGGCTAGCTGCCTCGCAATACCACATTGACCTTCACTCGTTTGTACGCTGCGTTTGCCGGATTGCGCACGTGTCGAGGATTGAAAGAGAATGATTGATCGGCTGACCGGCAGCATGATCGAGAATTACCCGTGAGATCGGTAGACTGTTGCTCGATGCGTTGATTTATCGCCAGCGACGTGGCTAGATTTCATAACGCGGAGACAGTAGCTGCGAGAGAGTTTTCTAATGTCGGATCTAAATTTGTCATGGCCCTATATAAGTTAGGACATCAATTCTATATGAGTGAGATGCTGTTTTTTATCAAATAATAAATTAAAAATATATATTTAAGAATCAAAAAGAAATTATATTAATAATTTCTTATATAAATAGTCGCACACAAAAATATATGCACGCTATTCAAACGAATGGAGCAATTGATCCATTGCAAAATGTCTAATATAAATTATCAAATTATGTCTATAATAAGCTTTCGCATTTAGATAAATTTCTGTGTAAGTTTTCAGGATACATCAATGCATATATTGTATTTCGTGAAATTCGTTATTTATTTACGCATCGCGAAGTGTATCGATGTATGTAGTAATAAACCGCACCGGGCAGGAAGTTGATGCGGGAGAAACATGTGTGTGCCAAATATTTAAAACCGCGCAATAGACGCACCGAAAAATATTTGTTTTTCGATGCAAGAGAGAGAAAAAGAGAACAACCGGTTCTATCTCGTGCGACGCTGGCATTTTACGATTTCGAACATCGCGCATCCGGTTCGCGAGAATAAGCGGTGGATGGTAAGAAAAAAATGAAAAGAAAAAAAAAAGAACAAAATAAATTACGGAGAGTAAAGATACATTTCTTAGACCGAGTGATGGAATGTTCATGCGAGACAGTCGACGCAATGTCCTTTATGTTTTTTAGAGTATATACATTATAATAAGATTATGTTTAATCTTATTTTATTTGCAAGTTTTGTAGCAAAAAATTCATATTTTTTATTTTATACATTATACAATTCGCGACTAAAAATTTAAATATCTCTCTCTTCATACTTTCTTATTTAATTATTCTGAAAGTGTTGAATCTTTTGCAGGCTTCTTCTGATAAGATGAGAGATTTTGAATTTACAATTTATTTTATTTTAAAGTGTGTTTCCTATATAAATAATAAAAACTTGTATTTTTTATTTTACATAAGAGTTATGCAACATGTGCAACAAAATTTATTTGTATATTTCTCTCTACATACTCTCTTATGTAATTTATTCTGAAAGTGCTGAATCCTTCGGAAGCTTCTCCTCACACAAAATAAAATCATGAATTTACATCTTCCTATTTCTCAAGAGAAGATTTGCGCTGGCCGCATACGTGCGCGGTTCACACACTATCCTGATCGCGTGCGAAAATGGTTCACGTCAATCCCATATAATTACGATTAGATGCATTGGAGAAAATTAATCCTTCTCTCGTGGCCGGTGCTCATTTTAACACTTGGTGGTTAGAGATTTAGCGGTTACGCGCTGTCGAAGCAAGCAAGATACGTACACCCTCCTTATTTATCTCGTTCTTACCTGATAATTCCACCTCTGCCAATTCTTGTCTTCCGGCTGCTCGGTAACTATATTCTAATTATTATAACGCTTCTCTCTCTTACAAAAGACTGAACACGAAAAAAAGAGAGGAAAAAAAAAAAATTTTTTATCATACGCGTGATTATGTAAGTGTGAAAATATGAGCGAGAGGATATGCGAAAATAATTCACTCGTGGCTATCTACTTGCATTGGAATCTATTTGAGATTTAAAATAATCGGAAACTGTAATTTCAATTCATTCGTTGTTACATGTTAATGTCATATATAGTTTTAAAAGAGAACAATTATGGAAAATCGTTGTGATATCGGAAGTGTGCATAGTGATTTCATACTCTTTTGTTAAATTAAATTGGAAGTGAAAATAAAAATCGTAAAAATCTATAAGATTCAATATTAAATATTTTATGAGATTCGTTATGAGATTTTATCATCATTTTTATCAAAAGTTAAATTTCAAATTTAACAAATTATATTTTTTGATAGTAATTAATTATTGAATATTTATCGAAAAATGCAAACGAAAGTTTCATGCAGTAAATGTGAACATGGCTATTTTCTCATTTCAAAACAACATTGTTGATATGAGATATACTTGCTTATACAAACTTTTTCCTGCTTTTCATATTAAAAAATATTGTATCATTTGTTTTACATTTTTTTGTAATCTTAAGAAATATATGCTTTTAATTGGTATTATTCTGAGATTAGCAGCACTTTTTAAATATCAACAGAGGTTGCATTATAAAATGTGAAAAAAAAACATGAAATTTTAAATATAATAAATTTCAGTGCATGTGACAAATAACGAACTCCGATTATATATTCAGCAATATATAAATATTGCGGAATTGAAAACGATTAAGAATATAATTATCCCATTCACACATCCGCAAATAATTTATAAATACCTTTGTGTCCCATGATATTTTGAATTAATAATGTTCACAGCATCAAGCGCAGGAGTAATAAACGTGTACACATATAAAAAATCTTGCTTAAATAACCGCACAGACGAATGTATAAAAAAAGAGAGAAGAGATACATATCCATCTGTGAAGAGAGATAAAATTGAATAATATAATGAAATAGAAAAATAAAACGTCTCGACATCATTGTGAACAAAAAAGTTGACTTTGAATTGATCGGAGAATATTCTTGATCGCTCTTTTCTTCCAAATAACCTTCGTATTCTTCTTCCTACGTTTTTTTACATCTTATATTTTAGCATATATCTTTATACAGAGACACGCTTCCGACGTAATGTGCGAGATTGCGCGTACACGTACGAGCACGGGCGCTAATATGCGTCATTCACAAGCGTCCTTTAGACGAATCTGCCATTCTGCCATTCATCCTAGTTCCATTCATCGGCCGACCGTCCCCAAGCGAGCGAGCGATGCGGCACGGCCGGCGCGGCGGTCGGAAGTCGCGTGATTTAGACGCCGAGATATTCGCGTGTAATCCGCTTATATCCAATCGGTGGGCATCGTTAATATGAAGCGTCCGATCCGGGACTTCCTTTGTGCCTTAATCATCGTCAATTTGTAACCGCGTGCGATACGAAAGCGTTTATCAATGATTTAAATTAAAAGATGTTTTTTCTGGAATTAGGAATTATAATTATAAAAAAAATAGTGTTATTAATTTATTCACCTGCAATTTCAAAGTAGAATTTTTTTTTTTAATAGCCAGATAATATGAGTGTGTGATTAATAAGATTATTTAGATTATTTTTACGAATATAATTTCTTGTATCAAATAATTTTGAAAACAGCTCTTGATTGACATGAACAATCATCAGTAATTTTATTAGATATTACATTTTTAGAATAATTTACAGCAAATCATAACTTAGCAATGTCCGATGTTAATTTGAGGGACTGACATCTCGGTATCCGGCTCGGTCTGGGATAAATTCTGGAGGTTATTTTAACCTTGACTGTATGCGCGAATATTTTTAGTCAGCCATATTCTCGGCACATTAATCGTTACTGAGAATGGTTACGCAAAGTGACGTGAAATTTTATGGCACTTGTTTTTATTGAGCTGACCTAATACTATTTCCGTTTTACGGAAGCCATATTGCTGTCAGAGCATGTCCTATTAAATGCGACATAAAAAGGGAGAACTTAGATTATAGATATTTATTCAAACTTTCCATAATGATTTATCTCACTCGCAAAATGCGAAAACTCGCATTTTATAACAAAATCTCATATGTATAAATATTAAATTTCATATTTAATTGCTATTTGTTGTTTACGTATAAACAAATTATGAATAAATTTCTTATATTTATTCTCTTGCATGTAATATTAAATTAGTTTCGAAAACTTTTACTCCGAAGAAGAGAGAACATCGTGAATTTAAATTTTTTCTATCCCAAGGAAAATTCAAGAGAGAGTGCATCCCTTCACTTAAGATTTAACCTTATGACGTTCATGTTATACGGATTCTTTTTAAGCGACGCCGTTCCTCTAGAAGCGGACGTAGATTAATCTTCTGCAACGCGGCGGTGTTTTCCTTGGCAGAGAAACCGCGTCGCGTAGAGGAACGTGTCCGAGGTTTAAAGATGAATTTCATAAATTCTTGCCGTAGTTGCGGTACTTTAAAAGACGCCAACAAAAACATCCATATCAGCTCTCAGCCGCACGAAACGTATACATGAATGAATAAAGAAATCTGAATTTATAAAAATTTGCCCGCGACATAAACGAGGCATTTAACGCAACCAATTAAATCCTTTTTTCTCCCAAGATAATAAAACGTTTGAAATTTATAAGCAATTTAATATTATATTAATCAAAATCTTTATTAAAAAAAAAAAAATAATATTGATACTCTTACATATGTTATATTCTTATCGATTTATTCGCATGTTTATTTTACATTAGACACATACACGCAAATGCACATTTATGTATGTTCCGGCTGATCTTCCTGTATTTCACGCTCAATCTGGCCGAACACACGTGTAGGGGTCCAAAGGTATTTGCAAGACGAGACGTGTATGCGTGTGTTGTATGCTGGTGTTCGTCAACTAAATCTAGAGTTCGCGAGGAAAGATTTCCTGGAAGCCGCCGGGATAAGGAAAGAAAGCTGAGGAAAGAGACTAGGGCGAGCGTGATCCGTGCAAGAGGCAGCCGGTATATTTTCTCGCTCGCCTCATTCAGGTATTCGCGGAATAATGAGATTATATTGCGGCAGAGAAGTCGCGTCTAAAGTAAACTGCAAGTGCAAGTTCTCGCTGCTACGAGAACTGGGAGACGCGTGCAATATACCTCACTCGTGGAATATTTTAATGTCTCCATTCGGGGTTAGACATGGAAAAGGATACTGCGAGAAACCAGAATTAAATTAGGAAAAAGCGCGCGCAATATACGTATACGATGGAAGTATTTTATAATTTAACTAATCTTTGGCAAAGCTTTCTGGCTGCAAAAGTTTACCGTATAAGCTTCTCTTTTTCAAAGGAGAAATGCGTTCCCTGATTTTTTTTTTCTATTTTTAAACCAAATGTCAGGATACTTTTCACAGCAAAATCAAAACGTATATATATATAGTTGGTAGGATATATAATATTTTTAAAAACCATCCAGGATCTTTGGGCTTTTCTCATAAATCTGACATCGGCTTCCGTCCGCAGGAAGCAGAACAGGAGATTGCTTCGAAATCAATTTACTTTGACGTAATTCATCTCCGCGGTCCGTTTGAGAGGGTCAGGAGCATCCCTTGTCTCGAAACTAAAGGCTATCAACTATCGCACTTGATAACGTTTAATAAAATGAACGTATATTGAAATTAACAATTTCGAGAGATCGAAATGCGAATTGAAATCCGAATGAAACTATAGAAATTAGCACGAGAGTTAAATATAAAATGGAAAATTTAATTACAATTATATTATTATATTATTATAATTACAATAAAAATCAATTTTTATTGTTTTTAGGCCGATTTGTATCGTGTGAATTATTTGAATTTTATTTTATAGTAAATTATATGAATTTTATTTATATGAATTTTATTTTGTTTTATAGCGCGAAAACGCTATAAGATATACACACATAATCGGAGGAAAGATATTTTTGCGATTGGAAAGCAGAACAAAAGGGGTAAAGCCGCTAAATTATATCGCAGCATCGAATTTTCCGCGAAACAAACGAGTCGCGCGAGAGAAATCAAATATTACTTTCCCTGGATACATTGCCGAACTGAATCACGCTTGCATATATTGCATATGCCGCACGTACGAAAATATCCAATTTTCATAGGACGAAATAAACCTTTATCGAATATCGTGGTCACGCGTGGAAATGCGCTATGTGGTATGCCGTTTCGACATCTGCGATGGAATTTCTGACGTACTAACGTATTCCCCGCTTCCACGCATTCGCGATGTTACGGGATGTAATTACGCGATTCTCGTGGGTATGAAAATACGGTCGATCTAACAGACATAAACGCGAAATTTATGCTTCGTGCATATACCATGTAGGCAGGTATATTAAGATGATTGTGACGCGCACATATATATCGCACGTAGGTAGAACGTACCACTGTATAATGTCATAAAGCTTATAGAACAGAACAGTGCTTAAAAGCTTCTTGTGAGCTGAGAAACAACGGTAAATTAATGAATGTTGCGTAAATTTATGTTTGTAAATTTAGTTAATTCTCGCTTTTCTCATCCCTTCTCGCTTCTCTATCATCATACAGATTCCTGCTATGTTTCCTTGGATAGTAGCATATTGTAATTGGGTCGGAATTTTAATCATGCGAAATTGGCGACAATCGTTGCGACTTTTCTCTCATCTTTCTCTTCCGTTTAAAGAATTCAAACTGATTAAAAATTTTACAGAAATTTCTCATATGCAATGTAATATCAAGCCAGTATCACGCACTTCGCGCGTCATTGATAGACTATGTCTTAAAATATTATATATTCTTTGGATCTTTGTTAAATTTTCCGAATGCAACCGCATCAAGTTTTGGCATATGATACGGACACTATGTGACAATAAATATCCTATGACTACAAATTTCCATAGTCTATTCATCTGTATTAGATAGTTACGTAAAAAGAAATCACATAGAAATATAAGAAAAAGCACGAAAAATATATAACGTGTATTTTTAAAATCCTTTTTTGATTTATAATTAAAAATTAATTTTAACAACTTTCTCTCCATCTCTATAAAATATTATATTAATACTTGCAATAACTATTATTCGAAGTGATATAATATCGCAAATGATTCATAAGTCGTTCTAACCACAAGAAGAATGATATTATGATTGCACTTCTCATTTTCTTCTCGGTGACGTGTCAATCAGTCATCTGTCTGTCAACGGCATTTGACGCAGGATAACGACATGGTTATCCGGAGGATGATATCGGATTTACTTTAAACGATGGGGATATTCGATGAAACGGCGAGGAACAATCGCCCTTGGGTCAATTTCGAGATCCACCTTTTGACCGATCGATGTAATCGCTCGTTCGGAAAGCTCGATCTTACGGCACGACTGATTTGGCAAAACGATTGGCGTGGATTAACGCAAGTTGATCAAACACAAAGGACGTTTCATTGGTCGGGAATTAAACGGATTATCGTCTCAGTTGCTCGCCGTCGCGATCGATCCGCGTTTGCGAACGCGATCCGTTCCGTCCGTTGTCTCGTTGCGTTACAGTACGTCCGTTTCCGCATGCTTCCGTGCCGCTTCCGCGCATCCGTAATACAGTTCGATGGCTCGGTACATCCCGCCGGCGAGGAAATCCCCGCGAGTAAACTGTCCGACCAAACTGTGCGCAAACTTTACCGGCAAGATCGGGGAGATTTTCCGCCAGCTCGAGCGTTTCATTCTGAAACAGGAAGTCCGGCTCTATTCGTGCGTCCCGCGAATTGTCAAGCGGATCGTAATTCGGGATCTAAACTAGGAGCGAATGATGTCATTTCGGATCGCTTGTTACGGTAAGTTGCGCTGCTTCTTTTCGACACTCGTTACTCGCGTGTTCAATTTTTATTTTG
Source organism: Cataglyphis hispanica (assembly GCF_021464435.1). NCBI lineage: Eukaryota > Metazoa > Arthropoda > Insecta > Hymenoptera > Formicidae > Cataglyphis > Cataglyphis hispanica. The sequence goes on along the minus strand of NC_065957.1, from coordinate 9,956,360 downwards.
TAAAGTCGATCTGCGAGAAAAACTATCTTGTTCTCTCTCTTCTTTCATTTTATAAAAAAATTTTATAATCGTAATCAAAATATTAAATTAATAGCATATTTTATAGTTAATTAAGTTATATTATTATCCACATTATTTATAAGAAATTTTTTTCTACAAACTTGATGCAATAAAATTAATATTACAAGAATGGATGTGCAAAAGAGAAAATTAAGAAAAAGGGTAAAAAAGCAAACAAAGAAACGTATCTATCTCTATTCTAACGGCGATTGAGCGGTTTCAGTTCTATCCACTATCCAACTACCGCAATTACTCTCGCGGTCATCTCTATATTCCGTGTCGTGTCCGAACTTTGTAATTCAGTCGAGCGACGCGATGGCTTTGATCAATAACGCACAAGTTCTCACAAATTGTCTGATGCATGTTCGATTGTTTCACGACGTTCACCGGCGATTCGACAAACGATAAATTGCTTGTAGGCCGTATTGTCACACATCACATAGTGACATGATATTGACGTGATATACATAGTTGTGCTGTCTAAACAAAAAAAACAGTAATCGAATCATGTGTAAAGACATAAAGATCGATATTTTCAGATTAATCCGCATCGCGCGTTTATTGGATGCAGAATCTCAAAATTACTTCGTACCTGAAACAGTAATTCAATCCATTGCTGCAAAGCTGCGGATAATGAAAACGATAAATTCGTATAGGAGCGATAAAAAAAAATATTCGCGAATCGAGTTTCGCGTACAATACATTGCGGAAATCGCGCGCTTCTCGGTTGTAAAGCTGTAAAAAGTGAAGGGAGAAGATTGGGAACTACGCCAAACAAAAATCCACTCCATTCCTGTTTCGCGCACAACCGAACTCTCTCTCTCTCTCTCTCTCCCCCTCTCCTTTCTTCGATAAATCTCTCCGTCAATCTGTCTCGCTTCGATCGCGTCCGGAATTTCGGAAATTTCGTTCGGTAGCTTCGGCGAACGTGACCGTTGTGCCGTTGCGCGCGCGGAATTTTCGATATTTTTATTCGATAACGCGCCCGCCGGCGGCCCATCGCGGGGCATCTCGATTGAATTTCAAACGAAATTCAAATTACGTTTAATTTGGTTAACTACCGATGAAGGAGAGAAAGAGAGAGAAAGAGAGAGAGAGAGAGAGTGAGAGAGAAAAAACAGATCGAGACAGCTCGCGCGTGTTCCCGACGCTCACGTGCGGTTCCGGACCGATTCCGATTCAAAGCCGGGGGTGCGTTATACGAATTCTATTATCGATCAGCACAATATGCACGGTTTATTAAAACGGCACGATATTATAAACAAAGCATCGTTCGTTTTGCTCGATCAACAATCATGTTTCTGCGAATAAAAATATCGCCTGAATCGAATTTGTTGCAAAAAGAGTTATGGGTAACGACTATTTGACATTTCTCTATCGAGAGATATCTATTATTGAAATAAATTTTTTTTACATCATTTTCGGGATATTTTATATCTTTCTTCGCAAATGTATGTATCCGAGATATTACAGAGAAATAGAGTATTATAATATTATTTATATTACATTGCATAAATTTTTAATTTTTGACTCCAATTAAAAAAATCTTAATAATCACAATAAAATATATACTGCTAAAATATTATTAAACAAAAATGTAAATATATAAAATTTATTATTATTGATTACTTTTTTCTGATTATATTTTCAAAAAATAGTTGATAATAAAGATACTAAAAATATGTAATTTCTTAGCATATCTCTTGATATGCCTAATAATACATGATAAAAAAAATAAACAAAAAAAGCTTGTGTTTTTTTTTTCTCTCTCTCTCCCTCTCTCATATATAAAAAAATATATTGTATATATACGCGTTTCTACTTAAATTCTTTTCTAAAAATTCGTAGCACTTTAATTTTCCGTCAATACAAGTTCTGCGTTTGCAGCCTATGCGATTCTTAAAATTATTTATCTCTTCGATATTCGATAATGCGTTATCAGCGGTCGCCAGGAGCGCCGGTTGGAAGTGGAGTCGGGTGAGTACTTGTCGCTGTCGGAACGATACGGGGTAAAAGTCGGGGATGAATCGGTGTGCGGACCGTTTATTATTGCCTCGGTGCCCGGGGTGCCCGGAAACGAGTGCCGGGGTGTCGTCGGGGTTCATCGCGTAACCGAGATAAAAACATAAACGGCGGACGAGTCGATCGCGCATCGACGTTCCCGCCTGGCGGCTCGCGGAGGATGAATATTTGACGATGTGTTTGCGGGAATTGTATAACGGGTGTTCCCGCGGGCGTTGTTAGCCGGAGTTAATCAACGCTGCTGTCTCGAAATGCAATCTCGCGGCCGCGTCGGATGGGAGATCCAATCCGTAACTTAAAAATTTGTTTCATTACGCGCTGTGGCGATAGTTAATCATTCGATCTTGGCGTATTCGCTCTTCGAATGATGCTATAAATAAAAATATCAACGTGTATATATATTTTTCCATCGCGTCGTATTTAATTGCTATGAATACATCAATAAAGAAATAAATCATATTCCAAATAATAAAATATTTATATTTCACCCATATTTTTATACATATAATCTCGCTAACGAATTTATGATAACAAAATTTATAATAGAATTTTAGCACACACTAGAGATTTAATTTAATAACTTTAAAAACTAAAAATATGGTGTTTAATCGAATTATTTTGATAAAAAAATATTTTTATAAAGAAATAATTATTCTGATTTTTAACAAAAAAAAAGCATATTTGTTTATCCAATGCAATTATTTAAAAAATCCTGTATTTTGACTCGTTTTTGAAATATATTTTCAATTAAATTTTATCTGGTTAAATAAATTTTAAATAAATTTTTTTTATTAAGTTCCGTTTTAATTCTACTTTATTTGCAGTATAAATAATTCAATAATTATCAATGTTTTTTTTTAATTTGTTTACTGCAATTGCTAATATTTTTAAAGAGTTTTCCAATATCTGTTCAAAAAAAAACATCTCGTGATTCCTAGGACACCTTGTATAAGTGCGCAAATAGACGCATCGAAACAAGGCGTTTTCGTTCGCGTTATTTGTACGTCACACCTCCCGGGTCTCTCATTAAAATCCACCTCTTGAAGGCCTGCGGACAGGCTACCCTGAAATGAGCCCTCCGAGCGGAACTGGCGTCTCCGCTGTCAACGATTAACAATCTACGGGTGCCTCGTTTAATTTTTGCCATCCCGACAGACGAGCGACGAACTAAGCGACGCAAAACAAATATTTTTTTTTTATATATATATTTAGACGAGAGACGTTGATAAAGTATAATAGATATTTTGTGAGTGTTCCTGAAAATTTTTTAAGAATATATTTTTTGATAAGATCGGTATTATATATAGCAGTAGTAAAAATTTAAATAAAAATCTAATTTCAATATTATTTAATATTTTGAATCTCAAAGAGGATTTGCTAATTAAAGTTCTTTACACTACTTTAATTCAAGAGAGCCTTTTTAATTTGAAAATTAATTGCGGACAAAGCAATAAATAATTGCAATAGGAAAAATTGTGCTGTATAATCTTTAATTAGATTTTCACAGAAAAGATGTCAGTGTATTACATTCTTCTAAAATGTACTTTTCATAATTATTTTGTCACTGTTAACAAATATTCTATAAAAATAATACATAAAAAAATTTTCTATTTTTATTCTGAAAGTGAGATGAAGACTTTTTTTTAAGATAGCTGACTTTTTTTCCCCGCACAAGCATTGTGCAAAGATTTTTTATTCTTGAACTGCCTCGCATTCGTCTTACGAATTACGATAGAGAATCGTGCTCAACAATCTAATACTAATACATTATTCCACGATCCGGTCTAAGCATCGCGTCGTCGAGCACAACTTCGATAAATTAGTAAATTGCGTTTCGTGCATGGAATCGAAAACGAAGTCGGGGAGGAAGAGGGGGCGAGTCACACGAATCGACAGATAATCGTTTCCGCAATCTAGTTTCTACGAAGCTCTACATATATCGTCTCCTTTTCGGCGGGCCGCTAAACTCCGGGAGTTTCTTCCATTATTCCGGGGAGAGATTGTCTCGCGGGATCAGTCGGGAAGATTTAAACCGATGCGCCGAAATCCCCTTCGAAACTCGAGACAAATAGCTCGAAATAAGTATACGAATGCAAACCGAAGGACCAGTCGATTTATCGGCTCGGTATAGTGCCGCCGATACTATCGTTCAGCTACGTCGAGATCTAACGGCAGCATCTAAGGTCGCCGGAATGAATTGTCAACCTCGGTGGTCGTTTTTCTCGCTCGGATAAAATTCGCTCAATATTGCCGAAGTGAAGAGCGAAAGTCTCGTGACGCGAACAAATATGCGATATTTTATCGAGACGTCATATGTGTTGGAAAAATATCTCTTACATATCTTTACGATTTTTTAATGATAAAGTATATTTTATTTTGTTAGAAAGTATGAAAGGCATGAATCAATCATATAGTGACGTTTTATTACACACCATTTTTTCTTTCCCTAATTACATCATATTACATGTAAATATATGCTTTCTTCAAAATATGTCAACTCCTAAGATTCATTTAGTGCTTTGTAAATGTACCGAGTGTATACTTTGTCCGATTTACATTCCTGTCAGGACTTGTTTTCTTTAGAGTTTATTCACATTAGAAGAAGATTAATGTTTCCGGTAGCTTCTTGCAAAGATTATGAGTATACGTGACGTCAGATTTGTCTCGGCTAGTACACGATTCATCATGGTCTAAATGTGCTTCTAGCTGGCTACAGTATTACACAATCCCTTGTGACATTTTGCTAAAGCGTTAAACCACATAATAAAAGCAAGCTACTAGGAAAAGTCATAAGCTACTTGTAAAATAAACATTCATTCTGTTTCTGTAATCCTGTTATAGTCATAAACAATTCGTTATAACTCCTTGTGTCAATTTAATGTTTACATAAGTCTTTATAAATTATATAAATCTATATAAGTCTCTATCATATTAAATAATCAAATCTTTTGTATCGCTGTAGAAAAGAATACTCAGAATATACGTTATTTGCGCATTTTATTCCAACCTCGTATACTGTCTCGACGCCGAGACAATTTAATTAATTATGCGTCGCACAAAATGCACGCCCCCCATTTACCTGTCACATACCCTCCTTTGTTCCTTTCGTCTCGGGTCGAGACGTCAGAGACGCGCACGATGCCAACGCGCTCGCATGCTCTCATAAAGTTACGTCTTAATTATAAAAGGTCGGCACCACCGTGTGTGCCTCACGAGACACCTTAAGCACCTTATAGCGGCCATGTGGGACCTTAATGGGCGCGTGGGTGACTGCCAGCGCTGTGACAGCGGCGGAGGGGAATCTACAGTTTTTCGCGCGGCCGCCCTTGAGGCAGAGAGAACCGGCGTTGCCCGCGGGAGTGAGCAAGCACGAGTCCTCTTAAACGCAAGACACATTCGCTTCGAAATTAAACGAGCGCGATTAAACGTGCAGGCCTTAAGGCCAGAATTTACGCGGTGCAACGCGGATCTCGATTACGGTAATGTTCATTTGCACGACAAATCATTAAACCGCAACGCGCTCGGAGCAATTTGAAAACATTCCGAAAAGTATGAACATTCCGTACATTCTTGAGCCCGTCACTTGTGTGTGTATGATAATGTAAAATATACACCGTATATATTTCTCATTATTTTTACATTGATTATTTTAAAATACATGACATGTATATTTTCATTGAAACTGGTCCATTAATGAATAATTTATATGCAAGTTTAATTTATGCTCTATCAACAAATTTAATTTTATAAAGCTAATAATATATTGGCACAATATAATTTTCTCTTCGATAAGTCTCGAATGAAGTTTCTCTCAAGAAATTGTTATTAGCAAAACGAGTATGTTGCAATATCGCATATGTAATTCGCTATTTAAACCAATTTCACGCGCGAGGAAGTTTAAACAATAGAAACAGTCCCGTGGGCTACCAAAAACACACCCAAATATTTCATACCTAACTATGGTTACAAACTGGTTTACTCGAAACGGTTTGCTATTTACTTATACCTAGCTAGTCGAGTTCTGCACGAGAACGCGAGTGACTTACTTTCTGTAATTACGCTAGTTTGCCTCGAAGCGATTTCTACTGACTAATTGCGATTGTAAAGTGAGTTTTGTTTTTTTTACGTGGCAATCTATCAAAATTATTGTAATTTACATTTGATTCTTACTCCGATAAAAAATCAACAAGCGTCAATATTATAAAGAGATAATATATGACTCGGCAAGTGTTTCAAAAGCGTTCTTACAAAACTCTTGACCATCTTTATATTATTGTTTGTACATTTCAGAGAATATCAATTAATAATTTAAATGCACATAAATTATTTTAATCTTCGAAAATTATAAATTTATTTAGTCTTTAAGTTGGTTGAGTTTTATATTGTAAATTGTTTCTTTCTGTTACCGTGTTTTGATATTTGATAGTCATTGTGACAAGATTAACGTGGGATACTTGTAAGTCTAAAGGTTCCCAGGAATTTTCAAAAGAGAATTTTTCTATAATTTTGTGATAATACAGATTCATCAACTGCCTGCAAATTTCGCAATAAAATATCGAAGAATTTGTATATATGTATATAACTTGTGATACATATTTATTATATCTATATATATCTTCGCAATATATAAAATATTTCCGTAATGAAATATTTTTCACATAAAGTATGATATTTCTGTGTGTTATACTTTATATTAATATTCTGTACTAAAACAATAACTATATAATTTCCTAAATTGACATATTTCTATATCATAATTTATAAATATTCTGTATAGTTGAAAAAAAATCGCAAAATTCATGATACAAAGTTATGGTTTCAAAGTTCGCGTTATCGCGTGCAAGGCTCATTATAGAGAAAAAGTTCGAGTCTATTCATAGAAACTCATCATCAGCTAGCTCTCATCTCTAGCGAGTTTCACGAAAGTCCGCGAGATAAACAGATAAAAAGAGAGAAAGAGAGAGAGAGAGAGAGAGAGAGAGAGAGAGCTGGGGACCAAGGGATCTCGCCATATATAATGTAACTTCGGCGAAACTTTCGTAATGCGAAGGGACAGGGCGTGAGTGTGGTAATGACGACGGGGTAAGGATCGGGGGACGGGTCAATTAGTCTTGATTTAAATTAGCCACGGCGGCTGGTAATTAACTTTGGTTTAGGGCGCCCGACCGGTAAGCCAGCGCGGTAATAATGACGATAATTATTATTGTAGGTTCGCCACGTGCGCACGTAGAGAGTATCGGGAACAGCACAAGTTCCGAAGAAGCCCGAGGACGCGGTCCAAGTTCGAAGGCGATCGCTAGGTGCTACGATAACGGATATTAGATTAAGCCGTTGATGAGTTCCTGATGGTGAGTCAAATTACCGCTTATACGAAAACTCGAGAGGAAGAGAGTAAGGGAGTAAAGGGGGAAAAACGAAAACATCGAGGAAAAAAAAATTAATTCTTCGCGTTACGGCATAGAAATCGAAGGTTCAAATGAAATAAAAAGAAATCTCCAGACTTCGGAAAATTTATAAAGTCTTTAAAGTGAGAGCGAGTTATGTATCCGATTTTATCAATATATGAAATCAGGAAATCTTTGGATCAGAATATAATTCGAAAACGAGATAAGTCCATAATTTAATAAGAAGACATGTTATAAATATGAAATCGTATCGAAAATAGATCTTTCGAATTATGGGATTACTTCACTCTTGTAATTCTTAGCAATTTATCAAAGAATCACCGGATAGATAAGAATTACAACTATGATGTGGAACACCCTATATCGAAGGAGCGAAACTGAAAAGCCGCGCTAGAGAGCAAAGTGTCAGCGGGGTAATTAGGCTTTTACGGTGATTGAGAATCTCAGCGTCGTCGACGTCGTTCGCGAATGAGTGTCATTAAATCGTGTCGTCCGCCGGGCGAGTATTAATCAAACGGAGTCGGTGGTTATCGATTCGAGCGATTTGTACTGTCGCGCGCGTTCACGACCCGACAAAACGCGAGCAAATCGAACGTAAACTGCAGTTAATTTTGACACCGGCGATTACTCGCCGCGGCAACTGAAACGCGCGAATTGACGGAGCTCGTTATCCTCGCGCGTTAGCGTCGCTGTTGATGCTTTCGCGCTTAATGATTCGCATTTATTCAGTGACACAAACAAACTGATAAATATTTTTAGATACTTTAAATATCCCGAGATAAATTGAAGACCTTAATATTACGCATTCTCACATCTGTCGAAAATATTGATATAAAAATAATCAAATTTTCTCTCTCTCTCTCTCTCTCTTTCTCGCTCATTATAATTTCTATAAAGATCTATAAAAAAGATATTATATATAGAATATAAAATTTTTAGCAGTTTATTTTTTTTTTCTTGGATCTAGAATTAAAAATTAAGATTTTTCTGATAATTTTAAAGATAATGAAACGCATTTTGAATGGAATTCCGCGGATTAACGGAGACGGGCGAGCGTTTTCTCTATTTCACGCTTCTCGCCATTCCATTTCCTCGATCGCTTGTGTCCTTTCAACTGCCCGTATCAGCGAGAAGAGCTATACGGGCGCAAAATTTCAATTATCTGAGAAAAATCTCGATTGATCCTTGGCGCGAGATTGAACGGCCGGCTATGAAACGCGGATGAGAAAGGAAGATTCAAACGGTTTATCGGCATGTTGGCGGATGAGAGGGAAGGGGAAAAGCCCTGGAATAGCGGTAAAAACCTTTATCGAACGATATCAATTTTTCTCAAACAGCCCGCATTGATGTATACCTTGAAGCGGCTTTAACAGACGAGTTTCGCGTAAACGAGGGAATGCGCCTTCGGGAATGCATATTGTGAGTTATTCGAACATACTGAATGGTGTTAGTTAAGTCTTGAATGCATCTTGCAGTCAACGCGAAGATTACAAGATGCATTTAATGTGCGGAAATCTACATGCAGCTAGATGGACAGATAGATGGAGAGATTTTTCCCCTCCTGCAATGAAATCCCCCGAGGACGATCAAGGATTACACAAAGTAACATATAACTGACAGCTTAATACAATTATAAGTGCATAATTTTTGAGTTAGAAAACTTGATTGATGGCTAGATTGAACGCGTAAGTCTTGCTTTAAGATCATTAAGTTTCGTACTTGTATTAGTAAATTGATCGCGTAAGTTGGAGAATATAATGGTCAGTTTTGTCAACGTCGGTCAACTTTAATCTACTCTGGTGGAGAATCGCGTAAACAACAGATAAAGTCAGTCAGCTGTTACCGGACTGAAAATAATCGTATTGTGCATAGTTTTCTTTTGAGATATTTTTTCGCAATTTTTCCATGCACAAACACTTTTTTGGAAATTTCTTTGATATTTTAAAAAGATGCTAGAATGAAAAATCATTGTTAAAATATATTTTAAGCCCATAAAAAATGCTAATATTTTATAATAAATACAGTAAAACTTTTAACAAATTTTCTAAAAACGGAGCTCTATTGAATCCTATAATAAGATTTGAAGATTAAAGGTTTTAAATTTCCAAGGCCGTCGTTCGCGACTCAATATTCGAGAAAAATCGCATTCACGCGACGACCGGCAATAAGTCTCCAAAGTTTCCCTCATTACTTGCAAATCGCTCCTATAAAGCTTCACGTTCGAATATCGCTTTGCTAATTGAGGGTAAGGAAGCATAAGAGCACAGGCTGCGCGGGGATTTTTGAATAATATCGACTAGCCGATTCACTCGACCGGAATAAAATGCCTTAGGCGGTTCTCCATTTTCATATAGGTGCGCGCAATCTTCCCTCTTTCCGCAGAGGATTTACATCGCGACGAGCCACGGGCGATGCGTATGCACGTATCACAACGTACCCGGTATACGTAATTAGATCGTGATTGGTCGCGATACATAGAAGATTATCTCGTACCTGTCGACGAGGTTATCGCTCGAAAATTTTAGCTTTTTTGCTCTCGGATTTTACGACACGTCTTGAAGTTTCTTTTCACATTTATTGTTAATCTTAGCGATTAGAATTAAATCCAGTTTACTCCAAGATGAATGACGTTTGACCATCACAAGTGTCGAATGACACTTACACACTCTTGGATGATTTGACGAAATTTGTTTTACTTTAGCGTTTTAATTTCGCGACAAAATATAGCATTCAATTATCTGTCCAAGAATTTTTTGCGAGAAGGTATTTGTATAAAAAATTATTAATATAATTATATTAATAACTATTATAATAATTTGCATATTTTGAAGATAGGTATCAAAGATTAAAGACCATTGTTCTATATTATACAAGACATGGATTAATAGAAAAAATTTAAGATCTGTCGAGCAAGTTTCTAATCAAAAGTAGTATCGTGTTGTTCTTCCTTCATTCAGCTGCTCCCACGAATCTTCTCTTGCTCGTTAATCTAACGCTACATTTTATAGCCTGCCGAAGGCAATTTCTCGAGTTCAGCGTAATTCGTTGAGTTGAGTTTATCCGCTGTAAGTTTCACGGGGCTTCTTCCGTCTTATTTGAGGTATCGATAGTGCGATCGCGGTCGTTCCTCCATATCGCCGTTGCTTTTATCGTCGACGCCGCAACAATGAAACGCTCGTTCGGCTTTAATAGTCCGCGAAAAACAGATCGATCGCATGCTCGTTCTTGACATGACCTGCTCGTCCCGACGACGAATAGAAAAGTCATTTCCTAGGAAAGTTATTTCCTTTCCCGTTAGCCAACAATATATGGTCATCATTGTATCATGTATGCTGGTCGCATTGTAAGAAATGTGCTGCAAGATGGACCATCCTGCGATCGATAAGATAACTAGACATGATTTTCCGATATCCTTGTCATGCGTTCTGTCTACGTTCCATTTTTTCAATGAAAAATATTTGTTATTATATTGCATCATTTTCTCAATAATATTAATTATAAAATATTCATTTTGCATCTAATAATTATTTCAATATCTTTTTTAATATCTTATTGAAGTGATAAGTATGTAAATAATTATAATAAAAGAATACGAGATTACAATATTTGTTTAAAGACAATTATGTTGAATATTATAAGGCATCTTATGAAAAAATCCTGGCGTCGCCAAGGCTATGAAATCCGCCAAAGAATGCCTTTCGATATCAGCAAGAGAAATGTCTTCTCGAATGGCTCGTAGATTAAATCGAAACGAATAATATCCAAAATTTATATGAACGATAAATTGTGATATTGAATCTCTAAATTAAATTGTAGAATGTGTGCGCGGAAACAGTATTTTTGCAAAAACAAGTGCTCTATAAAAAAATATTAAAAAAAAAAAAAAAAAAAAAAAATTCCAAATTTTGAATTTAAGATATTTAAAATAATTTATAGGATATGTATAAAAGATACCAGTAAAAAAAAACGGGAAAGTCACTTTTTCAAATTTCTCAGAGCACAATTTATGCCACCTTTACGTAGACGTGCGATAATATAATTTTACAGTGCCACTTTGCTTTCGTACATTGCACGCGTTACATAGACAAGAAATTTGTATAAAGTTTCGCGATTACCAAATTAACTGACACATTCGTAGGAAAGTAGAAGATAGCCTGCTATCTTGTTATCTTAAAAGAAAGACAAGTTATTTCTGCACATTCTCTTTGCACCGTCGAAGAGCCGGTGCTGCAGTTCGAGAAATCTTATTGCACGCGCGTGCTATGTTTAGAAACGTGTAAATTACACGCAGGTCATATTCGGCCGAATGATTCCAGGCTCTCCGAGCACTCGTACACGCCTGACATATCGCGCGCGATACCGCGCCGAGTGAGAGGAGAGCGCATCGCCGCTTTAAGGTGCATCCACGATGGAAAAGAAAGAAAACGTGGAAAGAGAGAACGAACCGATGTAGTGTGCAAACAGTGCTCGGGATATGTTTCCCGAAACGGAAAGACCCTCGGTGGACGTTTATCCGAGCGCATACGCACATACGCACACGTTTACGTAGCCGCCGAGGTGTACTTAAACGCGACGCCACGGCGTTAAAATCCTAAACATGGCAAGACATAATAGTTTGTGACGGTACTCTACATATATTTCTAGGCTACATATATTTATAGATCCCTATAAAGGATACATATATTTTGAAAGTTATATACATAGTTATATCAGAATAGCAAGCTACTATCTTCTGAATGTGTTTTATAAAAAACTTAGTTATTTATAATTAGTGTAATTATTTTTCGTATATTTAAACGTTTTATATAATCGAAAATACATTGATTATTTCGTTGAGGAAAAAAGGAGAGAAAACTAATAAAATAAAAGTATATTATTTAATTATTATTAAATAAATATGCATTTATTAGCTGAATAAGTATGTGTTTATTAATTTTATTTCAAATTATATTATTTAAAATTTATAGAATTTGCATTTGTATTAATCAGAATTTAGAATATATAAAATTGAAATCAAACATCATACAAAATTAAAACATTTGCTGAAGAGTCAGATAAACAAACGTGATTTCATACATTGGACAATTTACACATGTCACATATTACCGTCTACTGGACATTTCGAAATATAGTATTGCAAATATTTGTGTAGCTAGCGCGTGCTAATATTGCAATAATAGACCATTATACAAGCTGTACGGTCAAGCACAAACATTATACACAATATGTTTGGATAATATATAATATTTCATGAATCGAGTAATCGTATATGTTTAAATATCTCATGTATCGGACGCGTTCGGTAATAATATATATATATATATATATATATATATATATATATATATATATTGCGTTTAAATTAGAAATTTAAAATGTATAGGGAAAAACGGAATCGTGAACTCGATCAATTCGACGTATCGCGTCGCAATGATCGACGAGGCTCATACTTCGACAGTCATTACACGGCGAAGGAATTTACATTACAAGCAAAGTAGATGTGCGAAACTACTTTGTCCGCGCGCGGTTTAACGAAGCGGCACTTTTCTCGCTTCTCTACGATAACTCGCGCAAGTAAACCGGATTGGTTTCGCGGATGGGCTTAATCGCCGTCATTATTATCCCGCCTGTAGCTCTTTATAGCTCTTACATCATTTTCTATCGGGGCATCGATGTTCGCGCCCGTCAACGGGTCGTTCGATAAGACTGTATGCGAGCGAAACGCGGGTGGAAAAAAATTTAAAGCCACACGAACACGTGAATACGTAAATGAGCACGCGTATTAAACATACTCGGTGACGACTCTCCTTCTTCCTTTCCTTCCCTTTTCCTTTTTGAAGTCGTGTTTCCTACATCCCTTAACACCCCTTCCCCCTCTCCCCTTCTCCTACTTTCTCCCCTCTGCACAGGGGTGGCCCGAAAAGAGGGTTCGCGCGCGCCCCCGAGTTATTATTATTTTCCCGCAGATATATATTCGTGTAAACTCGCGCTTTAATGGCTTGACGTTTATTTCCTACCAGGGTCGGTTTTATCGTGATACAGATACGAAGCAGTTCATCTCAAAAGTCATAGAAGAGACCTTCATCATGAAGTATATTATATATTACGCGCAAAATTTGAACAAACGCAATTCATGATGCGGCATCACTAAAAAATATGATTTAATAGTTTTCACAATGACAGCGTAAATGTTGGCCTTTGCAAAGTGTGCATTTTGAGAGATATAAGAAAACAAGAATTGCAAACATAAAATTATCTACAGTTAACTGCGCGCGATATACATATACGCGATCGCCGAAGGCTTAATTTAATAACAGGTCTTGACGAAGGTTAATTTAATTACAGACCAGATCTCCCCTTTAGATCCGCCAATGTATAATACCCAATATTACCAAATTAGGACACGTGTCATGAAATTCCATCCCTGACATTTGCTTCGAGGTTCAAAAATGTACTTCAGAAGCAGAAGAATGTAAATTCAAAGAATCAATTTCGGATTTTTACATGAAGGAATTTTATTCCATCAAATTAAATTAAATCAATTAAATTGAGAAAATTTGATTAAATTAAATATGTAAAAAATGACACTTATCTTGATCTCCATTTAAACAGCTTTTAATGTACAAAATGCAAATTGTAAAAGTACAATGATTCTCTAGCATAATAAGAATTGTATTACGGAAAGCGTGTAAAGATTCGTGAGGAGCATCAATTCAACCTGCTTAATTCTGTAATTTCTAGAGTGTATTTTTTTGATTGTAACAATTTCTCATACTGGATTTACTGCTTTCGGCTTCCCAGGATTGCGGATCCGATTCTGCTTGGTATAACGTCACAAGCGGAGAAAGAAAACTCTGGGGGCACTCAAATGCATCGCGAGCATGGCTTCTGTTAAGGGTGGAATCGCGCACACGGGAGAAGGCTCCTCGACGGTGAAACGAGATTTTTCGGCTCCGCTTTTACCCATGTACCTTCCTTTGTTCCCATGAATGCCAGTCGAGTGCTCAATGGCGGATCATAAATGTCGGGGCGAAGGAAAGGACCCTCGATTCAGGCAGATGATAAAATACAGTTCGAGATGCGATCGACTTTTCCTCGGCGCATTCCCGATTGAGGGAGATCGAATGAAACTTCTTCGATGGAGAGCCTTACTCTATACTTCGCGAATAAATAACGATGAACGATATCGTAGTAGATTAATATTAATTCGTAATATTTCTATATTTTGTACATTTAATGTAACATCCTACTGTACACAATATTTTGTTAATACTTTCTTCTATTAGAATAATTCGTTTTATATTTTTTTTATATATGTTATAATATAATTCCACCAGCATATTGATTATGAATTTTGGCAGGCGAAGGTTTTATGCTCATTCATTTTTGATTTGTTCCAAATTATTTATTAAATAATTTGTCATATTACAATATTGTTTTTCTAATTTTTTTTATGTTAATTAGCATGAACACAACTTGCATCGCTTTACGATGATAAAATTATATCGAGCAAAAAGTTTAGCAGATTGGAATAACTTGCAGTATATGTTCAAGAATATGATTAACAGCAAACCGTCGTTTATCGATCACATTTCGTAGAAAGTTATTCGTTGATAGCCGCTTTTGCAAATGGTGAAATATGTATGAACGTATTTATGATAATTCCGGCTGAATAATTTATTAGCATAATCGTTCCTTCGATATCATCATCGGTTTGCGATTTGCATCGCAGCGTCTTCTTGTCGTGGCAGCGATTTTTGCACTGGCCAGCTATTTATAGTTGCGCAGGAATACGTCGACGAATTAAAATCGAAGCTGCGCATAACGCCGATTGGCATCGCGAGTCAAATAATTAAGTCTTGAATTTATCAGGCCGATGATCAAAGCACCGCGTGAAATGACATCTCGCACCTGTCCCCGTTCCGTAGAAGTAGAGTAAACCTTTCCACGCACGTTTTTATGGTAATTTCGATTGAATAATTTATCAAGATAATCACTCTTTTATCCCTAGCCCGCGTTCGTGATTTGCATCAACAAGTTAGGCGAGTTGTTGGCTCGTTTAAAACTCGATTGAATAAAGATACATTCTGTATTTGAAATAATAAATCAAACGAAACAAATTAGCCCTCTCTCTCTCTGCGAGAACGGAAACATACATAATAAACAGAAAGGAGCTTTCGTTATAATTAAATATTTTCGGTAATTTAAATGTTTCTTTTTATATTTATTTAGCTATTTTAATTATCTCGAGAAAATTTAATTCATACATCTCTCTCTCTCTCTGTGTTTGTTGCTATTTACATTCGGATTTTATTTCAAGATATTAAAAAATGTGAATTTATTTTAATTAAAAAATAAATTAGGATAAAATTTCAAAAGACAAAATTTTATAACACGTCATACATAATTCATTATACTGTAAAAATTTCCGAAAAATTAAGTTATGCGGCAACAAAAATATTTACAAGGAATATAAATGATAGAGCCATTATATTCACATCTAATTATTATGTAATTATTTAAAAAGATTATTAATTATTTAAGAAGATATCAACATATATATCTCAAATTTTTAATGTCAAAAATAATATATTTCTGCATGATTTATCGAAGATGACTTACGTTGATTAAGTTAAAATCTTTGATCGATCTGTACAGCGGACAGCTGAACAACTTGTTATTCGGATCAGTCTCATAGTCGCCTCTCGTCCGTGGGTCTCGTACAGAATAGAAGCCGCGGCTCGCGCGCTTTTCGCGAGACTCCCGAGGCGCGCGATGCACGCGTGGGTGCGACGCGAGAATTACGGCCCGCGCCCGGTTGCATTAACATATAGATGCGATCCGTGACGCGGAATGCATACGCCGGATATGCGCGCTTATGTTACACACGCGATATGATACACGCGGGACATCCGGGAGGAAGAATGGGTGGAGGAAACGTTTCCCGGGAGAGGAACACGGGGGGTAAGGTAGCCGAGGGCTACTACAGTTCGTCGTAATTACCGCGCTGCTTATGAATAACAGCGAGGGCGGACATGAGAGAATACGGATCCTCGCGGCGGCGGAAGATCCGCGCGCGCGAGAGATCGAGTCCCGGTAACGAGCTCCGAGCCGACATATCCGAGGAACCGACGGTCGCGCCCTGGTTCGCAGCGATTTTGCGCCACGTGGGCGGATCGCGTCAAGTGGATCCTCTCGACGATGCGAGAGACTCGCCTTACATTGTAATAATACGTAGACACGTTAAGCCTGAAATATATTTATGGTTTAAGTTGGTTATTTCTGATTTTTTTTCTTTATTTATATAAGCTTTTCTCCGACTGCTTAGCAAAAAGTACAATGCAGTTTTTCATTTTTCGGAAATAGAATATTCTCTATCCTTATTTCAGAAAATTATTTCTACATCGCGTCTATTTATCTTGAAAAATAATGAATTTGTGATTCACTCCAACAAGTGTAAATATATCCGTAAAGATAATATATTCCCTAATCTTCACGCAACGATATTCACATTTGGAATTGGCTGTTCTACGAAATGTAAACACGAAATATCGTCGATCGACCGTACTCTTGAGATGCATTCCAAGTTATTCGCAATCAAAATATTGCGCGAATTCTCTTTGAATAATATTCGTTGATGATGTTTGTCGGCTTGTACTGTGCTTTAAAGTGCACTTGAATATACAACCGTGCGTATACATAATGTATAATCATTGCAATGCTGTTTTCTCGGATACCAAGTGAGAGCTTTACGGACAAGTTCTGATGTTTTCCGATATCCCCTTATCTCTCTTTTTATACTCGTCGCTGACTCGTCGAGTACGATAACATAATGCAAAGTCGTTATATCGCAATACAGACTCGCTGTAGATCAACTGTGCCAGAATTGCCAGAAGTTAAAGTGGCGGAAATTGAAAAATAAAGAGGCAAGTCCGCTTCGCTTTACCGTCGTGCGAAGTAACGAGGGAGGATGCCCGTGAGAGTAGAACCGGTAATGAAGTCTGAAACCTGCACGCGACGAGCGAGCATGAAGATTTCAAGCATGTGTGTGACTTCGTCCTAATAAAATTTCGAAAAGTCAAGATCGACTTGATCTTGATCGCTCGTTTCTTTGACATCCAAAACTATCAATTGCCAGCGGTTCGGTGTTTTTGACACTCCGCCAACCAACGAAGATTTAATCTGAAATGACATATCACAGACGTATCACATGTTCTCTTAATCCTCAAGAATACTCGATAAAGTCGAGTTTTCTTTCCTCTCGGCAATAATTTAATTTAAGACTCCGCGATATCTTTCTTATCTTTTTTTTTATGAAAATTAAAATATCTCCGCTTGTTTGAAATTAATTTGAAGAATAAATGGTTCAAAGAAGGCATTAATCAAGAAAGTAATCCGCGACATCAAAAATTAACATCCAAACTTTTCTCATCGTTACCTTAGCGACATCCGTTATCTATCCTTAAGACATTCAATATGTAAGATTCGCGTTGATTCGCAACGTTATTGAAATGAGGAGGCCGGAATCATGATTTCGCGGGTGGAAGAGGACGATAGGCTGCGAGAGGAGTATTTCCAGGAGGCCTATTACGGCGGATAATTTACGCGGGCCGTACCCGCGGCAGTTTCCCCATAAGAATTTACGGCGACAGCGCCGCTCGGCGCGACACTCACCAGGTGTAAATTCGATTACGATACTACTCTCCTTCCCGTGCGTCAATATTTCACTCCGGCGCGAACAGAGTAGGTGGTGGTCGCTATGTAATCTACGCGCGCGAATTATGCGCGCCGCGTAGGCGGCGAAATTTCTCTATGCATCTCGTAAAGAAGCACGAATGCGACTGTCGCGATAGCGAAAAACGCGAGCAAGCACAGTCGTACTTGGCCGCGATAATTCCACCTCGATATGTAAACTAGTTAACTCGCGAAAGTTTCGAATGTACAAAATGTCCCAGAATTAGCGAGCACACACATTATCATAATTGAAACTTTATTAATTTATGAGTTACAAGGTGCTGAGAAAAATGAAAAGTTTCTCGTGGATTATATAAATAAATAATTTTTAAAATTTATTATTTTTTTTTTTAATAATCTCAATATTAAGACGGAATAGAAAATTTTCTTCTTATATTTTCAATTATATATAAAAATATAAATAATTTATTATTTTCTAATGTAAAGATTGTTGGAAAAGATTGATTACATAGAAATTATTATTTTTAGAGCGATTGCAATGTTTAATAATTAATATCCTAGTATCCGCGAATCTATCTCCAGATGAGAAACCTAATCGCGATATTTCTCTTGGTGCGTCGATACTTCACTCATGTTAGAAATGCAGGGAACGTCGTAATCTATGCCCTGCATCTGGAACATGAGTGTGGGTAGAAACGCATGCATTCAATGCAATGAGAGAAGAATTCGCGAGAAACGACAATAACGAGAATCTCTTTCGCTTTACATGCGTCAGTTTCTCGCCCGAAAAAATTTCTCCATCTATCGTAAACGCGAGACGCAATGTCAATGTGTTTTTATAAATTAAAAGTCAGCATATTATCATTAGAACAATATCATATGTATTGCCGAGTAAAAACTTGTTTACTCTGATTTTCGTCACGATATGTGATACATATGTTTACGACATATGATCGGTTTTCACGGCAATCATGATATTCGAATGAATAATTTCAGAACAGTTCTAATTTCAGAGAACTAATTATATTGTATATGAACAATTTTTTATATTTTATTTAGCTACATTGGCTATTTCAAATTCTACATTTTTATCCCAAAGATGTAATATCAGTGATATAAGAAAGCAATTTGCATGCAAATTGAACCAGTTTTAAGCGGAGAAAGAAACCATTTTTCTACATAAGATCGAAAGATATTACAATGTCTTTTAGGCAGTGTCCTTGTCAGGTACAACACTAAATTAGGAGATTAAGTTTTCTCGTTAAAACTTCAAGGCAGTAACTATATAATGCATTGGCAATATTCAGCACTTCTCCCCAAACTATTTAGGCTCTACAGCATTTAATGCGCATCAATATTAATGAATTTCGATGTAAAGTTTGTATTTTGCAAACTTAATACGATTTTCATTATCTAATCAAATATCGCGAGCGTGTCTATCAAAATACATCGACATCTCGAGAGAAAAATTCGCTCACGCGGCTATCATAAAAATCGCGCGTCGTGTACGCAAGTGAAAATGCGGAGTAAACGGACGAACCGCAAGCGAGGGTAGTTTTAATCAAGCTATTAGGGGTGACTGAGAGGCTGCGACCGAGCGGCTAGACGTACCAACCCTCTTTCTTCGTCCCGCTCGCTCACCGGTTCTGCTCAGTCTGTTAAATTAATATAGCACGCGCATTCCATTCGACTATATGTATAGCGACGAAGCTTGTATCTAGATCGACTTTCTGCCAGCTTGACTTCTGTTAAATTTGTGAAAATAATACTTCTTGTAATGTGTGATCACTAAACTATGCACGCTGACAGGCAACAATACTTTGTTTCGCGAATTCGGAGATATCCTCTCTGTAGATATCTCTTAGTAATTTTGAAGAATAGATGAGGTAGAAAGTTTAATAGCTACATTATATTACAAATTCACATTTTTACATAAATCTGCGATATATAAGTAGATCCTGATGTAAAGAGAGTTTACTATAAGCGAACAATTAATTTTATAAATAATGAATGATAAATTAACAAAAATTATAAATTGCTCATCTCATAAATTATCCGATACTTTCTTGAGCCTTCTCTCTCGTTTGTCCTTTGATACTCTTTTATGAATGACACTCATTCGTTAGAACACGATCGCGCGCGTACTAATCATCAGAATAGGACGATCGCGTAACGTTTCATAGAGCATTCCCAATATTAATAACATTTTATTTTGACAACAAAATGATCGTGTATACATGAGTAATACGATACTATGCGTCGTGCAAGAATTCGACGATGTACGTTTGGACCCGTATTGATACTCACGAAAAAAATACAATCGCAACAAATACTAGGAGATATCAAACGCAATCGTACTTTAGAATTATTACAATTAACAAATATCCATCTGCACAATTAATCAATTCCTGCGATTATAGCGATTTTTAATTACGTAAAATATATGGGTATATTATTCCGTGATATATATTAAAGATAACATAGCAAGAATTTGGCGATACGTATTTTCAATGTTGAGCATATCGTAACTTCGTGTAATGTGATTTCCGCGTTTTTTCATTGCAATATAAAATACAGTGCACGTCATGTACGACTGATGTGGAGAGTATTTTACAAAGTGCCGCGCAATTATCGTATTTTAATGATTAGCGTTATCATAATTAACCGTGTTTTCGCGAGCGAATGCCAGTGAAGAAGTAGCAAAGGATAAACAAGAGAAAAAGAAAAGACCGGGATAATGATGAGACAATCATTAGATTAACAATTTATAATTTTATTAATTTATTATTCGTTAATTATACAATTATTATTGATTTATCTTTGTAGTAAAATTTTTTTATTAATAAAATTTTGTTCTACTTTATAGTATAGGAAGGATAAAATAATGTAAAAATATTTTACTAATTCTCTATTTATTTTTTAATTCCTCCCTTTTCTTGGAAATTTTTAACTCGCAATATCGTGAAAATGATACAAACTACAATGCATCGAAAACGGGCATTACGTATTTAAAAAGTATTATTAATAGAAGAGAGTTTAAAGAGAGAGTATAATAAGCTCGCAAGTCATTAATTATTTATAATAATTCTTTCAATTACACGCAGACAGATATCGCACAAGATGAATTCCTTTTCTTCGTATTTATTTTGAGCAATTTGTGCAAATAAATTTTAAAACTATTAATTATTATAATTATTATTATATAAATATTTCTCGATATACCGTTTATGTTTTTTTCTTTATAATATGAGATAATCAGTTATCTCAATACAATATATATTTTCTTCAATATTTCGATAATGTTATCTGCATATAACAAAAAGGCCTTGCGATATTGTGACATTACTTGGAATTACGCGTTAGTACTCATCTCACACTTATAAACACTAAGTATATGCAGCTGTTTAACTCTCGTCTCGCGTTCATATTGAATCTTCGTACAAGACAAATGTAACTCAGAATCGGACGGGGGACATTTAGTGTTGAATACGTGACATCAGAATACCGACCTATGCTAACATTGCTTGTCTCTCGTAGCTCGAGATGTTGTTTCTCTCCTCTCTCTTTTCCCTCATCAATTCATCCTATCTCCTTACCTTCCACTCGCCATTTTTACATCGCTCAGTATGTCACCACCGGAGACTTCGACGCGGCATCGTAGTGTAATGCTCGAAATGTTAAGTAGTTCGCGCAAGCGAGATATTATCGTGCGTTAAAAGTGCATATACATATAAAATGAAATGAATAAACAATGAACAAATATTGCAATTAAAGTTTGAAAGATACGCGCGTAATAGATGTTAAAATTTTTGACATACACTCTTTACTATTGCTTTTTTAACGAAAATGATCTTTATTATTCAGAAATTATATTTTATAACAAATTATTTTATAAATCTCTACGAAAAAAATCTTTTATTTACAATTTCACATATGCAATCTAATTAATATTTAAGATACAAAATAGGAAGACCTGTGCCCCACGTTAGACAATCAGATTTAATTAAACCCGCATATAAAATGAACACCTAATTTAGCCTAATCTGGTCAAATGCGAATGTCAATAAGCGAGCGGAAACGAAGTAAACAACGAACACGAATACGAATGTCTGAAGATTCGCTGCTCGCTTCGTTGTTCATTTGCTCAGTGTATGCGCACCTTTGAATTTACTTTGCACTTACTTACCGGTTCGTCCGTCGTATCCACGCTCATCGTCGTCGTCCTCATGCTCGCCACTCTCCTCTCCGGCCGTGCCCTGCGTCTGCACGACCCTAGGTATCTCTGTAAGAACACGAGATAAATGCGAGTGATATGCAAAAGTCTGGATATGCAAAAAGCTGAATTAATTTCGTAAATGTTCGTGTTAATCAAATTGGTAATTATTTCTTGCGCAGAAAAATTGTGCAAAAAAAATATTTATTTTTGATCCTTTGATCTCGAATACATAAAATTCATGCGTAAAAAGTATTAAAATTAATTAAATTAATTTAATTTAATTTTAATACTCTTTCTCATATTCAATTCTTTTATGTGTGAAAAAATTGCAAAGTCGCAATGCATTCAGAGGATGGCAACGATGCAATCTTTCGTGAAACCCTCATTTTTTATTAAAACTCGGATTAAAACTACAAAACCGCCCGCCACGGTGAAAACCGGAGGATGGGCCACGGTTCGGTGCTTTCGGATACACGTTTTTGCAAATTTCGACTAATTGGACAAGCACGAGGAGATCGTCGCGTGTTCCTCGCGATCGATCGATCGATCATTCTCGAGGGCAGCACGGGTGTGGTCGAACAGGTCGAGTATCTTTTTTCAGTCGATTTCTTCTCGCCACCCTGGTAGCAGGCCGAAAGGATCAATCGCGAAATCGACTTTTTGCGTTCTCTTTCTGGCCAAGCAACCTTTTGCGCGTTTCAGCGTGTACGCAAATATATTGATAATAACGAGATACGTCAAATTGACAGAAAAGCTTGTAATGCTTTTTTCATTCTATTTCCGAATTTTTTCGTATAATTTATCTATAAGTTTTGGAGATGTTTTAAGTTTATCTCAAGCTCAAGCATTACCTCTCTTCCAAAAATATAAGAAAATTCAAAAAATATTTCGGTGAAGTAGTAACCGAAGAAATCTGCTTCCGCCTACGATATTCTCTTTAAATAATTTCTCAAAATTCATCTAAATTTATCGCATATCCCCATCTCTTGCCACGAGATACAGAATTTCTTGTATTCTCTATTTCTAAGTATCATCTTTCTCGTTGCACCGACGTTCTTGGCAACTCGCATAAAACGAGCCTGTGGCCCGAGGGGGGCAACGAGCGCCGGCGGAAACGAAATCGAAATAAAAGATAAATGCGGCAATGAAACTCGGGTATCAAGCATGGTGAATGCGCGCGTAGGCGTGTACTTACTGATGCAAGGCGCAATATGCGATCTGCTCTGCTGGTAGCCCCTGGCGCATCTGTTGCAAGTAATACCGGTTACACCGTCTTTACAAGGACACTGGCCGCTGCTCTGGTTACAGGTCTTTCCAGAAGCTCCGATCGGGTGGCAGTCACACGCTATAACAAGATAAAAAGCTAGTTAATTAACGCCAGGTGTAAATTTAATTAAATGCATTTTTGAGAAAATTGAGAATGAGCGTACTAAAAAAATTATATTTTTTTCTTTAATTCTATATTTCATTAATCTCTTGTAATATATTATTCATCCTTCGTTTTAGCTTTTATTATATAATTGAAAAGAATGTGGTAACGTGTTATATAAGATGACTCAATAGAATGACTAATTACTGATGAAAATTTTACGTCAAAGCGTCGGAAACTCGGGGAGAAAGAGAGTTTTAATCAAGTTGACTATGTCAGATTTATTCTCGTTAACTCGCCCGCATTAGTGCCTAGTTCGTGCCTAGTTTTTTACTGTCAACCACATATCTCGTTATACTATATCGCTATCCCTTGAGATACGCTTGTTCTATTAAGTAACGACAACGAGGTAAGTGACCCGTAAAATGATGGAGATAGTCGAACAGACGTGACGATTCGCTACCTGAAATTAAGATAAAGCGCGGATCGGATTTACATGGCGCCTTGGCTATTGGCTACGCGTATCTCAAACGAAAGATCTTAAGCGGGGTAAAAGCGATTTATTTCCACGAGTAAAATGCGAAGAGTATACTAATGCGTCGTAAATAGATATAATTATTAGCAAATAAAAAAAATAAACGAGATTTCCAGTAATTAACTATAGAAATTTAAAGACTAAGTTATACGAAATCACGTTTAAGCATTTAAGATCGAATCGTTGAAGTATATTTAAAAGTATTTTATTGGCGGGATACTTCCTTTAAATGATAAGTCT